>NC_056737.1:1355422914-1355472914 GCF_019279795.1 Protopterus annectens
ATTGCAGGCCTTCCAAGACACCCTCCCTTCTGGGACTATTGTGATTCAGACGGACAATTAGTCAGTGGTCTGGTACATCAAGAAACAACGGGAAACCAAGTCTTACCCTCTGTGTTGAGAAGCTATCAGAGTGTGGCAGCGGGTGGTCTCATCCAGTTGGTTTCTGGTAGCACACTCCAGGGAACTCCAACATAATTGCAGACAACTTAAGCAGGTCCATTCTAAGTGGTCTTTCAATATGCAAATTGCAAAAAGGATTTTCTGTTGATGGGGACAGCCATGCTGTGACCTTCTTGCATCTTCCCTCAACAAGTGCAGCAGGTTCTTTGCCCTGATCTCCCCACTACGGGTGTCACCAAGGGATGCTCTACTTTACGACTGCCCCCCCCGACTCTTTTAGCCTATCCTCTGTTACTCTAGACCCCAGATTTGTTCAAAAAGCATCTTGATTGAAGAGCACAGTTATTCTCTTTGCCCTTTACTGGCCTCATCAGATTTGGTGTCCTTTTCTTTGGCCTCATCTGTGTCCCCCATGAATTCTGGATCCAATTCTGGACCTTCTGTCTAATCCAACAGACATGACACATCCAGACATTCCAGGCCTAAAGCTGACTGAATGTTTTTTCCACTTCCATTGATTGCTAGACAGCCCAGGTTCTTTCCCCTGTCTGTCACATTCTTTTATCTTACCACAAAGCTTCCACTAGAAAACATTACAAAAGTAACTAGAAAATATTTGTTTTTTGGGCACAGCAAAAGACATAGATTCCTTTTCACCACCGATTCCTACAATTCTTGAATTTTTAGCTGAAAGTTTCAATGAAGGTGCTAACTTTTCTACTATTAAAGTGCAACTAGCTGCCATTTCCAATTTTCATATAGGGGTAAGTAACTCATCCTTTGCTTCCTCTAAACATTGTAAAGCTTTTCTAGGGGAATTTTTCTTCTTAGACCCCCTTTAAAAGATCCTACTCCTTCATGGGATTTAAACATTGTTTTAAAATCTTTATCACAGTCTCCATTTGAACCATCAGCTAAGTGAATCTTTTTAGTGGCCGTCACCTCTGCTAGAATAGTTTTCAGAACTTCAGGCTCTGTCATCCAAATCTCCTTACCTGATTTTTCATAAGGATAGGTTATCCTTATGAACCTGTCCCTCCTTTCTTCCTATAGTGGTGTCAACATCCAGTATTAATCAGATTATCAACCTTCCAGTCTTCTTTCCAAATTTGTCAAAAAAGGAAAGTATCTATTACCTTTTGGATACTCACATACAATTACATTTTTATCTACGGAGAGCCCAAAATTTGAGGAAGTCAGAACAGTTATTTATTTCTTTTTCAGAATGAAAATTAGGCAAAACAGTTTCTAAAGTAACTTTAGCTAAATGGCTAACTGATTGTATTACCTTTGTTTACAAAAAAAAAATTGTTTTCTTTCTTTACCAAAACCACCAAAAGCTCACTCTATCAGGTCTATGGCAATTTCTACAGTTTTTTATCTAGAGCTTCATTGGATGATATTTGTGCAGCTGCAACTTCAGCTAATCCTCATACCTGCTTTGGGTGCCAAGCCCTTTAGAGTTTTACTGACGTTATAGACTATGCCTCTCTGAGACTTGCAAGGATCAACAGACAGCTTTTGCTGTTTTCTTTGCTGGCCAGATAAGTTCCCTTTTGAGGAAAAAGATTCATTCATTATTTTTGTTTATTATTTATACTTTCTTCATCAGGAAAGTTATTTTAAACCTAAGAGTTTGTTTTAATGTACTGTCACAAGACTGTATTGTACTTTTAAACAAGAGCACTCTTTTCTTATTTTTTTCTTCTCTGTTTAAAAGTTGTTTATAGTATTTAAAAAAACATTTTTTTTCTGTGGAAAAATTGTGATTATTTTACTTTTTGTGGATGGCAAAGTGTTTCAAAATGCTTTTTACTGTGTTTCTGCATGAAAAAAATTGGTAAAAACTTAAACTTCTACCAGCGTTTACTGCTTGTTTTCCCCAGCAAAATAGCCTTTGACCATGGAGCAAACTGTTGGTCCCACAGTCGGTTCTTCTTTCAGCCACAAAAAGAACAAGTTAAGCAAACAGCCTCTGGTGGCAGGCTAGTGATTTGCCTCAGCCACATCTGGGGACTCTGTTGTGGCCATTTGTTGTACCACAGGCCACTCAACTTTTACCCCAGATCACTCTGGTGCAGCACCAACAGCAACTATGGACTGGTGTTAGCCATGTCATCTATGGCTGTTAGGGTCCCCTTACTGGGCAAGGGAGAGCCACTCTTGTTAGTCTTGGGACAGGGGGAATGGAATGCTTCCCTGTTTTGTCAGAATGTTGTGCCCATCCATGGTGAAGGTACTGTTGACATTTACAACACTGCTGGCCCCATTTGTATTTGTCAAAAATAAACAGAAAACTAAAGATGTACCTACTCATTCTCAAACTTCCTGAGACAGGAGCAGTTTACTGGGTCTGGTTCGGGGTTTTAGTCAGGATTTTGATTCTTATTATTTATTGCTTGCTGACAAAACAAAGAAGGCCATCTTTTTTCCTGAATAGATTCAGTATTCTGAATCTGGACAAGCAGATGAAGGGATAGATCCAGGCTTTCTCCTCAGTTTTCTTATTCAGACTTGGGGGAGATCTCAGTTTCTGATTCTCTCTTTGGGATTCTTCTCTCTGTGAATATGTAGCATGTGTCAGCATTTTTAATGGGAGTACACTTAGGTTTCTCGATCCTTCAGAAAATGTTATGAGCTGTTACAGCAGGAATTTACTGAACCTTCCCCAATTCCTCCAGTCCTGTCAGCTTTGTTGGATACGCGTGTCTCTACCTGTAATTTTCCTGATAGCCGGCCTACTGCCCCTAGAACATCAGATAGAATTTATAAAGTTCCTCAGTCTTTTTAAGTTTTTATATGCTCTTCACTGACTTGACCTAGCATCTATAGCTTCAGGTAATCTTACTGCTGCTAAACAATTATTTAATTCCTATGCTCCTCTTTCTCATAAGGATGGAAAGGTCATTGGTTGGTACGGGAAAATAGTGTATGTTTCTGCAACTTTGATTCCTAGATTTTTGAATTGCCGGACTCATATGTTAACGTTTATTCTGACTAATTGTGAAAGTATGAGGAATGTTTGGTCTGCATTTTCTTCTTGTGAGGAAAAATCTGCTTTAAATGATTTATCTTCTTCTACTGTACTAGACACTGCTCTCTGTTTACATTGTCTGTATGTTGATAAATCTTCCAGAGCTGTGGTCTCTGGTACTGTTTTGAGGAAGTTTGCCTGGCTGCCTTCTCAGTATCTTCAAATAGAGTCTGAAGAATGAGATTTTATTTTTCTTAGAGATTCACTTCTTGGTCCCTTTGCTGCAGAGGTGATCAAAAGTGTAATGGAAGGAATAAGTCAAATTCCTTAAGTTAAACTGGGGATTCTCTGAGCTTTTTCTGCTCTCTTTTTTCAAAATGTCTAAGGGATTCTCAAACTCCTCACCCAATTTTGGCATAATAGCAAGGGTGTTCCAAAATGAATTCAGGAGCTCCCAAACCCAAGGACAGTCCAACTAATCAGTTTGACTATTTAAGGGACTTTTTCCCGCCTCCTGCTCTGGCAGTCCCTTTTCCATTCCAGAAAGTCTGAATCTCCACTTTTTTCTTTGGCAACAGTTTCAGACAAATGGGTTATGAAGATCATTCATCAAGTTTATAGATGTCAATGTGAGGATATTCCTCCTTGCCTCATCCTTCAGGCCAGACTCTCTTATTTCCATCTGTCCTTCATTACATGCTTTTCCTGTGAATTATAGAACCACTTCCTCCTTCCCAAGATGGGAAATATTTTTTGTTCAAGGATGTTTTCAGTACCAGATAATGAAGATGCTTGGAGACCAGTCCTGGATCTTTCTTCTTAGAACCAAGTGTGATAGTGCCTAACTTATAAATGATGTCACTTCAATATCTGTTAACTCTTTTCCTTCCTCATTAAAGTTTCCTGATAACACTAAATTTAAAAGATGCTTATCATCACATACCTTTGCATCCAGATTTCAGAGATTTTTAAGGTTTGCGTGTTTGGATCACTTTATTAGTTCTCTGCTTTATCCTTTGGACTATCCACTGCACCAACAGCATTCACAAAGTGGTTAGCTCCATTTATAGCTTGTTGCAGGTTACATAATATCCATTTTCTTTTTTACATATTTAGACGACTTTGCTTGTCTTTGTAAAGTCTTTTTCAAAGTGTCAGGAATCTTTCACTCGGGAGAGGGATCTCTTTCACAAGCTGGGATTCCAAAAGAACATTCAAAAGTCTGTTTTGACACCACACAAGATTGTGTTCCTGGGGTATCAGCTACACATCCCAGTTCAAAGAGCATTTCACCCACAGGGAAAAGTAGATCTATATTCAAATCTATGTATTAGGTTTTACATCCAGACTTCAGTCACTGTGAGGGAATACCTCAGGATTTTGGGTCTCATGGCATCTATATTTCTCATGATAACCCTGGCAAGACTCCCACATAAGAAACATGCAAACGTTTTTGAAGTCTCTTTGGTTGCAGCATCAACATCCCTTGTCTTTTCATATCCCAGTGCTGTAGTTTGTCAGTAGAAAAATAACTTGGTAGAGATGGCAAATATCTCTAAATTTGGGTCTCCCCTTATCTCTTCCTGTTCCAAACAGTCAGTCATCTCAGATGCCTTTGACTTTGCTTGCGGTGCAGTTTTAGGAGGACTAATAGTGCAAGGTGTGTGGGACACCTAGGACAGTTGTAAACACATAAATATAAAATGGATGCTTGCCCTGACTGAGGGACTCCGTTCTCTGAATCATCTTTAGTCCCCAGGACCTCTTCAAGTTTTTTCAGGCAATAATATAGTCATAGTACATCTGCAAGCAGGTGGAACCAGGTTGTACCCCTTTGCAGACTAGCCATATTAGCTTAGGATATAGCTTCTACAGGAATCCTTCATTCAGTCAAAACAATATTGTGTGGCAGACAAGCTAAGAAGGATAGAGCAGACTCTCATATATGTTAACTAAATAGTTTTTTTTTTTCAAGACTTGATCCATCTGTGGGGAGTCCCTCTAGTAGACCCATTTGCCTCCTCTCTAAATAATAAGCTGGCAAGCTTTTGCTCTAGGACTCCATGCAAGAAGGCCTGGAAGACAGATGCTTTATCTTTTCCTTAGACAGGAATGTTTCTCTATGTTTTTTTCCACTCTTTCCACTGATATCCAGGGTACTTCTGAAGATCCAGAATGAATCCACCCAAGAACATTGTGGTGACTTCTTTTCTGGCCCAGGCAATAGTGGTTCTTCCTTCTTTTGTAAATGGCCGGGGCAATTACCACAAACGTCCTCACAGAATAGATCTACTTACACAGGATTGGGGTTCTTTGTGGTCAGGGTGTATCAATCAACTTCAACTCATTACCTGGATGATAGGGTCTTAATTTCCTTTAGTCACCTGTTTACTGAGGATTTGCAGCAGGTACTAATGGAGGTAAGTAAGCCTATTGCTAGAAAATCATATATTAGCAAATGGAAAACGTTTTCTAGTTGGTACCAACAACAACAACATAACCAGCACCCATTTGTCACTAGTTTTTCTCTGTTTTTACAATATCCATGTGAGTTACTTTCCTATGCCTTTCTTACTCCTCCAAGGTTCATTTGTTGGCTATTTCAGCATGTCTGCCCATGGATCCTCCTCTTTCAAGGCTTTCTCATGACAAAAGATTTTTGAAAGGGGTTTTGCTTAATAGACCTTCACGAAAACCAGTGGACCCTTCTTTAGATCTTAACTTTGTTAGAGAAGCTAACACTTGCTCCATTTGAACCAGTTAATCTGGCTGACTTGAAGATTCTTATCATGGAAATGTTTTACTGATTACTCTGCCCTCTACAAGAAAAGTATCGTAGTTGCAAGCTCTTATGATGAGTCAACCATATCTTATTTTCCACAGAGAGTGCTTCTTTTAGAACTAATCTGTCTTTTATACCTAAAGTGGTATCTTGAGTTTACATTAAGCCAAACTATTCATTATCTCATTTTCTTTACTTATCTCAAAATGAGGGAGAAAGAATACTCAATACCGTGGATGTTCACTGACAAATCAGGTACTATCTTGACAGAATTAAATCTTTCAGATCTTTGGCTCTGTTGTAATTTTTTTGTGAAGGTAAGAAAAAGGGACAACCTGTGTCAGTGTATACTGTTTCAAAATGGTTGTCTAAGGCTATTACCTTTTGTTATACTCACCACAACAACATTTTTCCAAGCAGGGCCAAGACCCACTCCACCAGGGCATTGTCTCTATCTGTGGCTTTTTGGATAGTGTTGGATTCTAGACATATTCTAGAAGCTGCAGCTTGGTCCACTTTACATACTATTGCAAAGCAGTATAAACTTAATTCCTTCCCCAGGTCTAGATCAGGCATTGCAAGGACCATTCTCCAGGAGCTGCTGGACTCTTCCCCTTCCACTTCCCAGTTGTAGTTAGCTTGGGTAATCTACCCATATAGCTAAGGCTACTGCAGTAGTGATCAGTATGACAAACATAGTACAGTTGTGTAAGTAAACTTACCATAACGATAGATGCTTGATTGATCACTGCTACAGTAGCCACTCCCTCCCTCCTTCCCCTTATTTTTTTGGTGTGTTATTTATGCCAGAGTGTAGGTATTTTCGTTCTTCCTAACAATCTCCATTCAGGACTCCACCTTCCTCTCTCTGTTGGCAGGAAAGCTCTGAAGGCCTTGGCGCACAAAACATTTCCTTTAGTCAGCTCAGCTTGAGCTGCCTGACAGTTTAGGTGTGTGGAAGGTGCCTTGAAGCTTTGGAAGCTGGACAGCTGTTATATCATTCGATACTGATTGTCCGTGCAATGATAATTTGGCAAGGACTTGTCAAAATATCTCACTAACGCTCTACTGCCAAGTATGTGGACTACTTTGAGCTAAATTTTCTCTGAGGAGTAGTAAGCAAGAGACATTTTGTTGATGATACCTGCTGTGTTTTCCTACAACTATGAAATAACTGTTAAATACCTTAGTAGACACCATGGTGGAGACTAACCAAAAGCTGATGCAGCTTTAAGGATCGTTATTGGTACTGGCCAGTGTGATTGTTACACTAGGGACTGTACCTGCCCATAAGAAACTGAGTAAAGACAGTCCATTCTAGAGGGAGAACACCCAGGAGAGCTGGGACATATTGGAATGAGCCAGCTGACAGGACCAACATTACAAATCTACATGGACACTAATTAATACTGTCTATGAAAAAATATAAAAGAAGTGTTAGCCAGAACTGGTGCAACTTCTGAATTCCATGCATTTGAATTTCATGACTGGAATTTTAATGCTGACAGAATGGTAAGAGTACAAATGCACCATTTAAAACATATCTTAAATCTGTGGTTAGAACCTAACAGTCACAGTAAAGTGAAAATATCAGAGAGTGTATCTAGTAGTGGACTGAACTAAAATGGCATTAGCTAGTAGTATAAGAAAGTGGGTATTGCAAAGGGATCCCAAGAATCTGGCTGTGTCATGTAGCCTCCATATCTGAATCAAGTTAACTCATTACTTGCTGCTTTTTGTTTCACAGGATCTTTTACATGTCTTATTGCAGCTTTCAGAGTAGAAGCAAATAATTCAGTTTTAAGCAGTGTGTCATTGACTAATAAGCATAATAGAATTATTAGTTAGTGATACATTGTTTAAAAATGAATTGTGTGCTTCTATTTCTAAAATTGCTATAAGAAATGTGCAGTGTTTTATGAGACAAAAAAGGCGAATTGACTTTATTCAGATATTTATCGTAGGGTGACAGCACCAGTTCTGGTCCACTTAGTGGTAGATTGTTACAAGGGCCAAATGGGTGGGGCCCAGGACCCACGGCTTCCATGAGGTGCATAGACAGTCAACAGAATTTTTAATTATTAGAGACATTTGTGTAATCTCTGGAACAAAAATGTAAGAAATAATAAATAAAGTCTGTCTGTTTTCCATGAGCTGATGAACAGCAGTCAGTACTGGAAGTAGAGGAAAGTACAGGTTCCAACCCTTCCCTCCCACAGTACAGCCATTAGGAGAAAGCACATAGCTAGTAGCATTCCAGAGGAAGCAGGATGTGCAGTACAGGATCACAGGGAATGAACAGCATGGCTGCTTTGAACAACACCTGTAAATGAGCTTACCACTCTGCTTTGAATGAGCCCTGACTGATCCCAGAAATTTAATTTGGGCAGAAAGCCTGGTACAGGAATGGAATGAGTGGCTTGGCTGCTGCTTTGAACAGTACAGGAACAATAGGCTCTGCTTTCAATGAGTTATTAGCAGTGGCACTGACTAATTAGATGAGAAAATTGTGCTGCAGATAAAAGTGTAAGGTGTGTGTGCCTTGCATTTTATGATTTCCAAATGACAATAATGCCAGAGTGAGTTCATAAAACAAATTCCTTATTTATATACATTCTTTTTTGCATAATATTTATATGAGTAACACTGTCTGTTTAAGTGACTTGCTCAGAGTCATACAGTAGGCAAATTGAAGTAGAAAGAATCAGACCATGCATTCTTAACTACAGGAATCAGCTGATTAAGAGCTTAGAGACTTAATCCTCTGCACTGTCAGACATTCACCTCTCTTTCTGATAAATCACTGAAGGTTTAAAATAACTGAGGTTTACAGTCAGTCAATAATGCCAGTCATTAGATTTTCATATTTTTTTTGCAGTTCACAAAATACGTGTTGATTTAAAACCTGTTCTGCTAAATTTTTAAGTGAATTAGAGTAGTTTGTCTCTTATCTCTCTCCAGTTATGTAGGGCATCTCTGATTTTGTCTCATATTTATGCCCTGTCCCTTGTTAACTTCATTGTTTTCTGGGAAATCAGTAAGGATTTCAGTCAGTAATGCCAGTCACTACAGTTTACATTTTTTTGTTTGTTCAGAAAATGTAAACACAGGCAATGCTTATTGTTGTGGTAGTGCTTTAAGCATACCTCTCAATTGTACAGATTTTCACAGAATGTTCAGATTTTTGACTCATATTTTTGGTCCGTTTTTCATAACATTGTGGTTTTCTGGAAAATTAGTGGCAAATCATTAAAGATTGAAGTTATAAAATAATGACAGACACTTGAGTTACAGACTTCCTAACCTTTGGAAAATTCATGCTAATGCAAAACCTATTAGTCTATAACTTTCTAAATTTGCAAGAGCAATATTTAAAAGTTGTCCCTATTTTTGGGCTTTTGTCCCACTTTTATTTATAGCTTTGTCCAGATTTTTTGCTGTAAGAGGTTCAAAGGTATGGATTTAAGTAATTTGGCACTTAAGGCTATGTGATATTAATGCACTACTTCCTGCAGTCAAAAGTACAGTGTTTGAATCCCTTCACTTACATTTACCAACTATATGACTGTGAGCAAGCTGTAATTAATGGCCACATCTGTGTCTGTCTCTGTATAAATACTTGATTCCTGCATCCCACTATTTCACTAGGAACTTATGAATTAGCATAGTGTGTTGATGCTGCAATTTCCTGTGTCAAAGGTGTGGGGTTTGAATCCTTCCCTTCCCTTTATGCTTTGTCCAGCAGTTGGTGTAAGGGATTAAGACTGTGAGCTGTAGCTTCTGTGATCCAGGTTTGATTCTTTTAGCCCTCCTTTGCCTACTATGTGACCTTGTTCAAGTCAGTTAACCAGGCAGTGCTTTGGGGTAACTGGAAATCTGGGCTAGATTCCTCAGTGGTCCACTGAACTGCAAGCCTAATATCTATCTATGAACCTGAGTAGTATAAAGGAAGGAAATTGATTGCAGTAAATAGGAGCAGTATCATATGAGACACATTCTTTGGGTATGTTCCTTGGTTTCCTTGTTCTGTTGAATGTTGACAGTATGTTTATTATTTAGCTGTGAATAAGTTGGACAGCATGAAGTTGTTGTGTCTTTTGGCTTTTCCCGGTTAGGGGTCGCCACAGCAGAACTCCGGTATGCTAATGATTGGTAGTTGATTTTTACATGCCGAGTTACCAGCCTTGATGCACAACCTTCAATGAAGGTACACCCATTCACGCATGTCTCCACGCAGAAGACGCTCTAGCTGAGAATCGAACTGGACAGCGTCTTACTGTGAGGCGACAACTCTACCGCAGCACCACCACCATGCTCAATAAGTTGGTATACAAGTTTAATGTTAATATTTTAACTATGAATATAGTTTTAATTTAGCTTGTGTTTTGTAGGTCACAGGTGTGAAATGCATTGTGTTTGGGCTACAGCAACTTGTCTAGCACTTAGTGCAGTTGAGTAAGGCTATGAGCTGTTAAACAGCTGCTTCCTGGAGCATATGGTTTGCTTCCTTCAGCCTTTGTTTGTCTTCTGTTCGACTCTGATGAAGTTACTTCATTAGACAGCACTTCTGGGATGCTCCTGAAAAGGGACACTTATGTTCAGTGGACTATCCCAAACTGTTATCAAATGCTTACACTTTACACAGTAGTTGAATTCTTAGCCTTCACATAGCTGCTAACTATAATTAGCATATAATATATAGTGCTTTACTATATCTTATTTCATTATGGATCCCATCATACCTCTTGTAGTATAACTATGTGTGCTAAATATGAGTTTCAGGGAAGAGAAGTTTACTGTTTCTTATATGTAGTCTGTTTTCAGTATGAGTGTTTTCTTTTGTTTTAATTAGAAAATGACTGTCAGTGTTTTTGCCTTAATATTTGAAATAAAAGTTTTTTTTCCAAAATAATTTTTATTATGTTTCATAACAATACAAGTTGTTTGCATATATTCAAAGAAGAAACTGATTATTAGTTAAAACAAGTGAAATAAAAGTTTTAAATGAAATCCAAATATCTATGGTAATTGTAGAAGTTAACAAGATACTAGTATACACACTGACAGATTTGAACAGTGTTTTTATGGTAAATGGGGAAAAGGCAATAAAGTAATACGATACCCATATGGCTGTCAGGAGCCTGTTTCATTGCCCTGCTTATGGCCCCATTTGACTGTGATCATACTTTGTTGACTCTAGGAGTATATGCTGCAAAAATATGGCATTATCTGCCTTTCATGTAGGTCAGGCCTGTACCAAGTGATGTGAGAGGGGACAGCTGTTCTTGATGACAGAGAAGATGTAGTGAGGTCAAAGATGAGATGTAGGTGTCCTATAAGCATGATGCCCCCCCAAAAAAGTATGGCATGTGCAATAATATTTTTGATTTTTGTATGACTTGTGGGTTGTTGAACAAAAGCTGCTGCAGCATTTTTATTGTTGTTAATTATTTTGCTTAACTCATTGCACTAAAGAATGAATGAATGAATAAATTAATTAATTAATTCAATAATAGGCCTGGACTGTGTTCTATAGTCTAAACATAGTGCATTTTAGTAATATATTTTTGTAGTACCTTCTTCATAGTCTGGACCAACTGTGAATGAGTTAACATTTGTCAAATCATACAGTCTGCATTATTTGGGATGTTTACCATAACTGTCTGAGCTTCATAATCATCCATTATGGAGTCATTGTTGTATACTAGTATGTTACAGTCTTCTCTATGAGATCAGACTGTAAAGAATTTCCACATTTAGTTAAAAACTGTTACTCTGTCTGGCAGTTAACATAGAAAACTAAAACTCTGACTTATTAATGAGCTGTTTCCTCTGCCATGGATGGGTACAGGGTTTGAATCCTTCCACTTAACCACACAGTACTTTGGGCTTCTGGACTGTTCACCTAATAACTGGCCATGAACCTGTGGTTGTTTTTTTTACCAGCCATTCCCTATTTTGTATCTGATCTAGTTCAGGAAATGTTTGACAATATCATCAGCACACCTGTATCTTAATACAAAGTATGTTAATTATTTTTTAAAGGCAGCAGTGACTGCATTGGGCACTGCATTTGTAGATGAAACACAGAAATGCAAGGTTGTTTCCCCACAGAAACATCTGCATTAGCAATAGGTCTGTTTAATAAGGAGTTATTCAGATGACTTTTACTTCTGCAAAGGTTAAGTATATTGACTTAGCAAATGTTATCAGGTGGTTAATAGTTATGCTTTCATCATAAATACTCTTCTATTTTAACTGTGTTGCACACATGGCTGAGCATAGGTGCTGGAAGCTGTTGAAGACCGGGGGGCAGAGGGTGAGAGGGGCACTTAGTGATCTAAAAGGGCAATTATTTTAAAACTATTTACTAGCACAACATAGGTTCACTTGGAGGACATTTTAAGCTTAGCCAATTGTCTTTTGGTGCTTGAATTAACATTTCCTGATTGGTCTTACCTATCCCATGGCTGATAATTGTACATTTCCCCTAGTGAGAATAACTGAATAACTGTGATCATACCGTAGATAATTTGAGGGGACCCATGTAAGGGATGCAGCATTTAGGAACTGCCTCTATCCATTAGTGGCATGAGATGCAATCCTGGAGTACATTTTCTATTACCCATCCTTAGATCCAAGTTGCATTTGAATATGGACAGGGATGAGCTTTATTTTACTTGAATGGATACTCTGTTCTGGAACAGTGGTAGCCTCTGTGATATATATCCATCTCTCCACAACAATCAGTTTAGATACCTGGACTCAGTATTTCTGATGCCATTTGACTTGCTGATGTTCACTAGGTCCATCTGTATTAGGTCGGAGGATGCCTTGTATGACAGACACGTCACCTATAAGTACTCTAGTGGATACTGAATATAGTGATAAATCTGTATGAGATTGTCCATGCAAGACCTATTGTTTAGAACTTGATCCTTTTAGTAAGGTATCTCTGTTGATATTCCAGTTGTTGCATGGGTCTGGACAGATACATGCCAAAGTAGGCATTGAACAAAATGATTGACCTAAAGAGGGCTTTGTAAAGGGGTATAATAATACCTCAAGATCTAGTCACGATCAGTTTGTTTATAAGCTGTGCAATACAAAACTTTCTTATGATGCTGGGCACATGTTGGTCAAAAGTTAAGTCATTATACACACACGTTCTCAAATGCCAAACAACTGGATCAGTTCTCAGGGGGGATTGTCAATTTGGCAGTTCCTTGGAGTAGATGACTTCCCAAAGGATACGATAATGTATTTTTTTGGAGTTTAGCTTCAATTCATGATTCTGGCACCAGTTATTGTTTGGGACAACCTTCCTGCATGATAGTTAAGTAGTCAATTGGGGATTCAGCAACTGCTCCTAGCTTGCAGTCATCCCAAACTTAGTCGGTCAAAGCCTTTTGGTATTTCCTTTTACTTTTTTTTTACCTTTATCCATTGCTTTGGTGACAAGAGTAAAGTTTAAAATTTGTCCATGATTATGAGCCTTTCACAATTTCTCCTGATTCTTGCCATAAGAGTTTGAGAGATTAGAGCATATGTTTGACTGTCCCTGATTTTGTGTCATATTTTTGGTCTGTTCCTCATGTGTGTGATTTCCTGGCAAATTTATGAGGACTGCAAAACTTAAATAATGATAGACACTTGAGTTTCAGACAAACACTGAGTCTTTGCTAAACAAACAATACTGTCTCACAATGAAAACAGACTTGGCATGAGCAGTAAACTTCTCTGCCCTTGAAACTCACATTCATTGAAATGGCATGAAAACCCACATTCATTTTGCATCTGGCCAGTGGAGGACTAAGCTTACCTCTGGGCTCTTTTCAAACCATAGGCTTCTTACACGTTTTTAGGACCATGCATACATGTATGCGTTCTTTGATACACCTTTCTGATTGTATTCAATTATATTCCTTGTACAATACAGCACCACTTGTTAGAATGCGCTTTAAATTTGTAGTTTTGAACAGTCTTCTATTAAGCAATGAAACAAAATATGAACCAATAATGACAAAGATACCCATTTCAGAAAATTTCAGCCATAAAAAGCCACTCAAACTTCTGTCATTACAATCCACCATTATCAGTAAATATGCAAAATATCTACAGAAGTGAGTCATATAAATAATTCCACATTAAATGGATCTGTAACTAATGGAGAGGTTGCTGCTAGCAAACAAACGGTGTGAAGTTATTAAATCTCGCCGTTTATTCTCACTGATGGGTTCAGAGCCGATCCTTGGCTCTGACATGGCCGATAGCAAAGCTAAGGTTTGCCAGTAGCTCGAGACCAAGCCCCTTATCCCACACTGCACTGCTGGAATTACCTCAGATCTAGTTTGTGGCGGCAAGAGAGATCTCGGTGATCCAGCTAGCTCGGACCATTTGTGAGAAAAAAACAGCAAGTTTTGATAAAAAAACTTTCTTTTTGTCTTAGATATTTTCATATAGATAGTTGTGTGTTAGTGTTAAAAATGTTATTAATAGAATCTGTAGTTTCTGATAGTTAGTGCCCTGTTGGCTTAGTTGTTTTCTGTGGGCCTTTTAGCCCTATTTAGAGTTATTATTAATCTCTATTTTCTAATAGTCAGGGTTTTCCTCTGTGGGCTTCTTTAGCCCTGTATTTGTAAAATGTAGTTTAACTGTTATAGATAGTGCCCGGGTTGGGCTTAGTTGTTTTGTGGGTCTTTACAAGGAAAGTAAGAACTTTACTGTATTAGTTTTCAGTATACTGGTTTTTGTTTTACTTTTACTATGTCGGATGACAAGGAAAAGTCCCATCCTAAATTGGGATTCAAGAAATGCCCAGATTGTGGGCAGAAAATGTCCGTCACTGGCGGACACATTCAATGTGTCTACTGTCTGGGGGCTAAACACCTCCAAGACACTTGCAGCATTTGCCATTCTTTTTCTTCAAGAGTCCTCTTGGAGAGAAGGAGGAAGCTAATAGACAGGGGATTACTGCAGCATTCCTTTTCTGAGGTATTGAGTAGCCATGAAGGTACTAGCACGTCTTCCAAATCCTCCAAATCCACAAAATCTTCAGACCCCAAAGTGGCAAAAAAGGCAAAAACTTCAGAGGGAGGGTCATTGGTTCCACAGACCTCGGAACCGAGTGTACCTTTGATTTGGAGCCAGTTCTCAGTATTGGAGCCAGTCTCTGAGGTTCCCTCTTCTCCTCTGCTCCAGTCAGCACCTTCGGTGCATTCATCTAAGTCCTCAGTCAGTCTTTCAGATTTGGACATGGATCGGCTAGTGCAGAAGCATTTACAGGCACCAGGACTTGCCAAATTGTTGTCGGCCCCGACCAGCTCGTCGGTGCCGAAGACCATGGAACCGGATTTGTCTACTCCTCCTCCGAGCCGTACTGGACCCTTGAAGCTGAAGGAAACTGAACCGATGATTGTCGAACCCTTGGAGCCAATACCCGCATCGGTGTTATTGGCTCCATCTACTCGGATGTCCTCGGCGCTGACCGAGGACTCTAGGAGCTGACACTCTCCCATCGGGTCCGGGGAGGATAGTCGGACCGATTTGTCGTGCCGACTCTTCCTCTCAGGGCTTTGGCTCGGATGAGCTCGGCTCTTACCTCGGGCTCGGAGCCCATGGTTTCGGTGCAGGAGGATCGAATGGTAATTTCAGGTCCGTCTACTCCTTCTCGTCAGAGCCATGGTGCATTCAATGCTATGAGGAGAGTCCTGTCTCCAAAGAACATGTCAGCATTGGTTTGGCCTTCCCTCTCCCCTCAAGCTCCTGTGTCTGCTTCTTCATCTACCGGTCCCCCTAAGCATAGAGACCCTGAGCCTCAAGTATCCCCACAGGGCATCCCCTGCTCTTCTGAGACCTCCCCAGATCCCCCCACTGAGGAGGTGCCCAGGAAGAGACTGTGCAAGAGGAGGCACTTAGACTCCCCACAGGAGTCTTTGACATCTGACATGGACCTGGATGAGTCAGAAGGGTCCCCTCTATCCCTTTCTGAGGATATCTCCTTTGTATAGATACTAGAGATCCTTAGTCAGAGGGGCGATTGGCAGTCCAAGACCCCTACTAAGGATGAGTCCGTGCTTTGTGTCCCTGCCCAAGTAGCTGACACACACACACTTTGGGATAAGAGTTTATGCAACCACACAGACACTTCTGGGGAAGGCTGGCACAGGTTCTCCAGCTGTGCCCTTTTTACCCAGACTATATGGTAGTACCACTTGCCACCACCCAGCTAATAATTATCAGCTACTCAAAGGCCCTTAAAAGGATGTCCAATTCTTACTGTGCAATATTATTATCCAATTGGTAGTTGTGACTAAACAGTCAAGCTTATTTGGAGTGACTTGGACAGTAAACTCTATAAATATGCAATGTACTCTAGAGCTTAAATTATCTCTACACAAACCAGCCACAGTTAAAAGGTTTTAAAATATTTAATAATAAATAATTAAAACCACAAGGCAATACTTTCTACTACACAGTCAGTGCTAGTCAAGAGTTCAGAGATCACACAGAAATACTTATAATTCAGTATCTGACATCACAGAAAAACACTTAGTCTAATCTTTCGAGTTCTAGCTATCCCTAAAAGAAAACACAAGTCTAAGATAACTTAGATGCGAGCAAGAGGCAGTGCTGTGAGTTGCATGATCCAGACAAAAATGCTTAATAATCTCTGGTTCTCTCTGTTTAAATTGAAATTGCAGTTCTGATAAACATTACATCATTCTGTTACCATTTCCTGGAGTTCCCAGGCTGCACATTAACTGCATTTACATTCTTAACATGTCCCTTTTGTTATCTTGCAGCTGGTCAGGAACAGAGCAATAAAAATACACTTGCATGTTTAAATCTAGCAATTTAGCTCTTGGTTAAAACAATAGAAAGAATTTCTTCATCTAGACTTTTCAGCACCACTGTCTACTTCAAAGGGTCACCATATGCTTTACTTTGGTTAGTAGAGTGCACTGTTGTCACATTTATTTCCAGTTCCACATGTAACAGTATTTCATTACATTTAAGACAACAAGCCTGTAGTTTTACATTGATATTTACAAATGATAGAATTATCTGCATGATTCTATCTGGCTAGGCTGGCAGCCTTCACCCTTCTCTACCAGTCTTTACACCCCCCCCCCTCGGTGAACTCAAGCTAGTTTTTCAAGTGACCCTTGAGAAACGCTGCTTGAGAGGGTCAGGTCTAACTGAGTATACCTACCCCATTCCCTGTCTTGAGAGCCCATCTGCATTGGCATTGATATTCCCACTGCGGTGCTGCACTGACATATCATATGCTTGCAACCCTAGGCTCCATCATAGCAACTTGGCATTTTGTTGGCTGGCTCTATTTAACCATATTAAGGGGTTGTGATCTGTTATAACAGTGAATTTCTTTCCATACAAATAAGGCTGGAGTTTCTGCAGTGCCCACACTATGGCTAGATATTCCTTTTATACAACTGCATAGAATTCCTCCCTGGTTTGGAGCCTATGACTGAGATAAACCACTGGGTGCTCTTCCCCCTCTGAAGAAATCTGGCTAATACAACCCCCCACCCCATGGTTTGAAGCATCCACCTGCACAACAAATTCTTTGCTGTAATCTGGACTGGCTAACACAGGGGGTCCTCCCAAAGCTTCTTTAAGCTTCTGGAATGCCTGCTCACATGCTGGAGTCCACACTACCTTATCTGGCCATTTCTTCCTTGTCAGGTCTGTGAGGGGAGCAGCTATGGTACTATAACTGGGGACGAACTTTCTGTAGTACCCTGCTGTCCCTAAAAATACCCTCACCTGCTTTTTAGTAACATGTGCAGGCCATGCCTGAATGGCTTCCACTTTGGCAGGTTCTGGCCTTATCTTACCACTCCCCACTCTATGTCTTAGGTAGGAGACCTCCGCCATACCTACCTGACATTTGCTTGGTTTAATGGTCATCCCTGCCCTCTGTAGTCTGCTCAGCACCTCCCTGACATGCTGAAGGTGCTCTGGCCAGGAATGGCTGTAGATGGCAATATCATCTAGGTAAGCAAGGGCAAACCCTCCTGCTCCTGCTAGGATATTATCTACCTGCCTCTAGGGTTGGGAGGGTGGCCTAATGTTAAGGTGTTTGCCTTGCAAACACAAGGTGCGGGGTTTGAGTCTCACAAGGGATGATTGGCTAGGCTTAAAATGGCTCGCAAGGGCAGTTAGCTTAGTACTAACCTATTACTATTACTATTACTAAAATTGCTGGGGCATTCTTCATCCCAAAGAGCATCTTTGTGAACTCATACAAGTCAAAAGGAGTCACAAAGGCTGACTTCTCTCTAGCACTGGGAGTCAAGGGCACCTGTCAGTAACCCTTGGTAAGATCAATGGTTGTAAGATACTTAGCCCCACCCAGCTGCTCTAGGGCCTCTTCTGTCCTAGGCATGGGGTAAGCATCCGACTCTGTGTGACTATTTAATTTCCTGTAGTCCACACAGAACCTGGTGCTGCCATCCTTCTTTGGCACCAGCACCACTGGGGAGGCCCAGGGACTGTTGGACTCTTGAATCACTCCTAGTTCCAACATCTCCTGTACCTCCTCCCTCAGAGTCTGTTTGACTCTCTCAGGCACTCTATAAGGGGCCTGCCTAATAGGCCTTTGGGGTCCTGTATCCACCTGGTGCTGCACTACATGGGTGCACCCTGGTTTCCCAATGAGCATGTCCACAAATTCCTGTAACACTGCTCAGATTTCTCGAACCTGAGTAGGAGATAGCTGCTGGGACATTGCTACCCCTTCCACTGAGGTGTCACCCCAAGCCTCACTCAGGAGATCAGTCCCCAGATCTCCCTCAGACTCCTGCAATCCACTGGAAATGCTCAGCACAAGGGCCTCCCTATCATGGTAAGTTTTCATCCAGTTAACATGGTACAATTTCTGCCCCTGCCTTCTGCCTAGCAGTTTCACCATGTAGATAACATCACTTACCTTTCTTACCACCTTGTAGGGACCCTCCCAAGCTGCCCCACAGCATACTCTCTAGCTCGAGCATTCCTGTCATACCACACCTTTTT
Organism: Protopterus annectens; assembly: GCF_019279795.1. Taxonomy (NCBI): domain Eukaryota; kingdom Metazoa; phylum Chordata; order Ceratodontiformes; family Protopteridae; genus Protopterus; species Protopterus annectens. The sequence goes on from NC_056737.1 coordinate 1,355,441,832, forward strand.
CTGTTGTTGGGCTTCTGCCAGGTTCTCCTGGGCCAAGCCCATGAGTTCCCTGAGCCATCTCCTGAGGTTTAGGATGTATGCCACAGCAGACTCCTTGTGAGACTCGCACTCACATTCCCACTCATCTTGAATTAAATCTAGAGGTTCTCTCACCCTATGCCCATACAGCAACTCAAAGGTGAAAAACCTGTGAATTCCTGGGGAACCTCTCTGTAAGCAAACAACAGATGGGGCAAATATTTGTCCCACTCTCTCTTAAACTGATCTGCAAATGCCCGTAGCATGGACTTGATTGTAGAGTTTAACCTCTCAACAAGACCATTAGTCCGGGGATGGTAGGAGGTGGTCTTCATGTGCTTCACCCCACAAGACTTCCACAGACAAGCTAGCAGGTCTGACATGAAATTGGCACCTCTGTCAGTCAGTATTTCTTTTGGGAAACCTACCCTGCTGAAAATCTCTAACAAAGCATTTGCCACCTTCTCTGCCTCAATGGAGGACAAAGCCACTGCCTCAGGGTATCGTGTAGCATAATCCACTACCACTAGGATATACTTTTTCTCTGTGGAACTTGGGATACTCAGAGGTCCCACAATATCCATAGCGACCCTCTGAAATGGCTCCTCAATCACCGGCAAAGGCATCAGAGGAGCTCTCGCCTTGTCTCCTGCCTTGCCTAACTTTTGGCACTGCTCACAGGTCCTGCAGTACCCTGTTACATCTCTGGAAATTCCAGGCTGATATAAGTTCTGCATAATATGCCTCTTTGTACATTTTATGCCCATATGACCTGCAAAGGGAATATCATGGGCTATGGCTAGAAACGTCAGATGGTAGGCTCTAGGCACTACCAACTGTTGTATTCTGTCACCTTCTAGCCCTCCCTCAGGGGGTCTACTCTCTGTATAGTAATCCTTTGTCCCAGTATACATATTCCCCCTTTCCTTGAGAATCAGGTGCCTTCCTAGCTACCTGCCTTAGGCCTTGCAATGTAGGGTCTGAAAGCTGAGTCTATCTCCACTCTCTCCTTGTAACCCTTCCCAGCTCCCCTTCCACAGGAAGTCTGGCATCCTCTGACAGTGGTGCCTCACTGTCAGTCTGGGTACTACTACTCACCTCTACCTTTGCAGTCACTCTGTCCAAGGGACCATCAGTACCCACAAGCAGCTGTGGCTCACCTTCAGTTTCACTGCTACAGAGTAGCTCCCTCCCTGAAGTAACCACCTCACCAGTCCTATCTGCAAGAATGCAGTCTTCCTGAGCCTCCCCCAGGCTACCAGACCTAAATGCATGTTTCCTAGCCTGACTGTGTGTAACTGCATAAGTACATAGTACTGCCTCATCCAAATCCTTCCCTCTCAGGACATCTACAGGATGGTAGTTTAGTACCCCTGTTGTCTCAAGACAACCTACTATTGGCATTTTGTTTTTCCCACTTACTGGCTCCCTCACCTTTGGTTCCCCACCTTGCCTCTGTGGACATCTGTATGCCACATGGCCCCACTGGTTGCATTCAAAACATTTACCCCTAGCTTCTGGACGTGTACCTGGACTAGTGGCTTCCCCTGCTACTGGCAGATTCTGTTGGGGCAGTTTGTGCTGCCCACCATGGGTTCCTTTAGACCCATGAGCAGTACTGGGGGTCCCCTTCCTGTGCAGGGTTGCCCTTCTTGCCAGGTATAGGTCTTCCTTCTTCCCCAACTCATCTAAAGTAGCACATTGTCTATCAGCTAACCAGATCCTCATGTCCTCAGGCAAAGTGCTAAGGGCTTGTTCCCTCACCATAAGGTCTTCCAGCCCTTCAGAAGTGGTGACCTGACATCCACTCACCCACCCATGGAAATAAGTGCTCAGTTCAGCAACATATTCACACACACTTTCATATGCCTTGCATCTATGTTCACAAAACCTTTTCCTATACATTTCAGGTGTTAGTTTAAACAGTTCTAAAAGACATTTCTTAACAGCAGTATAATCAAAACATGCAGCGTCAGACATTTTGGACAGAACAGTTACAGATTTACCATGGAGTAAGGGGGTCAGGAACCATACCCAGAGCCCTTGGTCAACTTCATACTGTTTACATACCCTCTCAAACATATGAATGAAACTATCAAAATTATCCCCTTCTTTAAACTGCTGAAGAAATTTACTGACCTTTTGTGCTTCTGGGGTCCAGTTACTCCCTTCCCCGTTACCTCCATAACTCTAGCGAAGAATCAGCATTTCCTTCTCATGCTGCATCTGCCTCTGCCTCTCTTGTTCCTCAGCTTGCAGACATAACAGTTTCTCATTCTCCTCAGCCTGCAAACATCGCAGTCTCCCATTTGCTTCTAATTCCACATGCCTGGCCTCCAACTCAAGTCTCTTTAGCTCCAGCTGGATTTTTAAGTCCACTGCGGAAAGGTTGATCTGCCCATTCTCCAAGGGAATTATATCTCCACCGCCAGTCTAATTGTCCTCCTGGTTGCTGTTTTCTGATGCAGCTGTAACCAAGGCTGCAATCAGGTCTGCCTTAGTCTGGTTTCCATGCACCAGTCCCCTAGCCTGGCACATCTCTGCCAGCTGGCTCCTTGTCAGAGTTCCATACTCCTCTGCTGATATGCTGCCTGCTCACCCTGACTAACTAAGCTAACAAAAGAAATAAAACAATTGTGATCTGAACTCTGAGTATTCACTGCGTGGCTGTTTGAGAGTACAAAAACAACTTCAAATCTCACTGTACATAAGCTACAGGATTCACTCTACCCACACCACTACAAGCCAATTAGTATTTTCCAACTAATTAATATGTGATATGGATATCCCGCCACTGCCAAACAATTAATACGTGATGTGGATATCCCAACCACTGCCACCAATTAATTTGTGATGCCTGTGCCCTGGCCCAGCAATCAAGGAGCCTCAATCTTCACCACTAACACCAGAGAGGGCATCTCGTACATGAGGAAAGGATAACAAATACACACAGTAAAGTGCAATTTCCCTTCAGAGCACACAGAGATCACAGTCAGTCTGGGGCTGGTCACTCCCTTGCTCCCCAGGTCCCCAATAAGACTCCCCACTGGCACAGTTATAGGGTCCAGTTCTCAGCCTAGCTGGACAAGCTAAAATCTCCAGCACCCTCTCTGTCCAACCAGTGCTTTGTGTCCCTGCCCAAGTAGCTGACACACACACACTTTGAGAAAAGAATTTATACAACCACACAGACACTTCTGGGGAAGGCTGGCACAGGTTCTCCAGTTGTGCTCCTTTTACCCAGACTATATGGTAGTACCACTTACCACTACCCAACTAATAATTATCGGCTACTCAAAGGCCCTTAAAAGGGTGTCCAGTTATTACTGAGCAATATTATTATCCAATTGGTAGTTGTGACTAAACAGTCAAGCTTATTTGGAGTGACTTGGACAGTAAACTCTATAAATATGCAATGTACTCTAGAGCTTAAATTATCCGTACACAAACCAGCCACAGTTAATAGGTTTTAAAATATTTAATAATAAATAATTAAAACCACAAGACAATACTTTCTACTACACAGTCAGTGCTAGTCAAGAGTTCAGAGATCACACAGAAATGCTTAAAATAATTCAGTAGTACAGTTCTGACACCTCAGACAAAAAAAAACACTTAGTCTAATCTTTCTAGTTCTAGCTATCCCTAAAAGAAAACACAAGTCTAAGATAACTTAGATTTGAGCAAGAGGCAGTGCTGTGATTTGGATGATCAAGACAAAAATGCTTAATAATCTCTGGTTCTCTCTGTTTAAATTTAAATTGCAGTTCTGATAAACATTACATCATTCTGTTACACTTTCCTCGAGTTCCCAGGCTACACATTAACTGCATTTACATTCTTAACATGTCCCTTTTGTTATCTTGCAGCTGGTCAGGAACAGAGCAATAAAAATACACTTGCATGTTTAAATCTAGCAATTTAGTTCTTGGTTAAAACAATAGAAAGAATTTATTCATCTAGACTTTTCGGCACCACTGTCTACTTTAAAGGGTCACCAGATGTTTTACTTTGGTCAGTAGAGTGCACTGTTGTCACATTTATTTCCAGTTCCACATGTAATAGCATTTCATTACATTTAAGACAACAAGCCTGTAGTTTTACACTGATATTTACAAATGATATAATTATCTGCACAATTCTATCTGGCTAGGCTGGCAGCCTTCACCCTTCTCTACCAGTCTTCACATCAGATTTTAAAGGTAAGATGGAAATGGGCTAATATCCCAAGAGCTGCAGTGTGCACTAAGAAGTTAGATATGAAAGAGGGGCTAACATAAGCTTTAGCTATCTAAACAGAGAAGCACTGATGTTAAAAGAGCAAGATAGATTGGAAGGGGTGCACACCTTGTATTCCAGTTCTATGAAACACAGTGGTATGGCCAATAAATTTAAATAGTTGAAGGGGAGTGATTTCACAAAATGTTTAATTTGTACTTACTCACAGTAGCCAAAGAGGAGAGGAAAGGAGATATATGGTCAAATTAACATAAGGGTCCTGCAACTAGAAAGACAGTTGAGATTAAAAACACAGCAACACTAGGGTGGGAGGGTGTGGAAAAAGTTAAATGCGAAGTTGTTCATTCTTACAGATGGATCGGCTCCAAGATGGCCAACTACAAAGCTCGAGGTCTTCAGACCGCTCGAGGCCAAGTCACTATCCCATGATGCACCTTGAGATACCTCAGATCAAGTTTGCTGCTGCAACAGATTGGAGGTTTCCTCACAGCTTGGGCCACTATAGTTTTTTCTTATAGAAAATAATTTATCTTTACAAACTTTAATAACAGTTTTCAAATTAATAACTTTTAATATTTTGTTGAACTAGTGTACAGCTTAAATGTTATAATCTCTTTATAGTGTTTTTGGCCTTCATTTAAATAGGCCTTTAGTATCTCCCTTCCCTTTCTTTGGTGTGCCTTTTGATAGATTAGAAGAGGGTTTAATAGTTTAGAAGTGTGTTTTAGTAGACATTTATAGGCTTTAGTGTGTGTTAATAGAGCATTAATAGTTAGTTTATATTTAACATTATAGAGCCTATTTGTTTTTAAGGGCTGCTTACTATTTAAAATACTTCAGTGCTCTTTGAATTTGTTGACACTTCTGTGTATGTGTGTGTGTGTGTGTGTGTGTGTGTGTGTGTGTGTGTGTGTGTGTGTGTGTGTTGATATACATTTAGTACAGTTTTTCTTGTGTGCATTTAAATATTTCTCATGGCTAACCAGGATAAGGAGAAACAATCCAAGTCTGGGTTTAAAAAATATCCAAAGTGTGAACAGAAAATATCTGTGACTGATGGTCATGTTAATTGTGTTTATTGTTTGGGTGCTTTGCACTTGCAAGAGAGTTGCTCCATCTGCCATTCTTTTAGTAGCCGTGTACTTCATGAAAGGAAGAGAAAGTTAATTGATAGAGGGCTATTAAAATCATCCTTTCAAGATGCTTTGGGAGACCATGATAAAGATAGCAAATCTTCTAAATCTTTCAAGTCCTCTAAGTCTTCATCATCAGAACAGAGACTTGTCGATCCGACAAAATCAAAAAAACCTTCGATGTCGGCTCTACAGCCTTCGGAGCTGAGCATCTTATCTTTTTTGGAGTCGATCCCCAGTCCTGGAACCGGTCTCCACAATACTGAAGTCACCAATCCTACACTCTGTACCACCCTCTATCCATTCATCTCGGTCCTTGATAAGCCTATCTGATTTAGATGTGGATCATGTGGTGTTGTTCCAGGCACCAGCGTTTGCAAAATTTTTATTGGTTCTGACCCAAGTGGTTTTGGAACTGAAAACTGTTCCTCCATTTACTTCTTTTCCTCCTCCGAGCCATACTGGTCCATCGGAGCGAGAGGAGTTGGACCTTATGATTGTGGAGCCTTTGGATCTAACACCTGCTCCAGTGCCATCTGTTCTGACTACTCAGACTTCCTTGGTGCCCATCGAGGAATCTAGGAACTGACACCCGCTGGTCAGGTCCAGGGAGGATAGTCGGATCAACCTTTCAGTTCTGACTTCAGCTCGGATGAGTTTGGCTCCTACCTCTGGATTGGAGCCCACTGTTACGGTGCCGAGGGAATCATCTGTTTCTTAGAATCCAGCGGTTCCTTCCAACTGGAGCAGAGGTGCTTTTGAGGCCATGAAGAGAGTAATGCCCCTCAGGACATCCACAACTTCAGCACCAACTACCTCTTCCCCAAAAGTGCCTTTGTCTACTTCTGCCTCACAGATCCCTTTGAAGTGTAGAGACCCTGAGCCTCAGGAAGCCCCACTGGGTGGTTCCTGTTCTTCCGAGACCTCACCAGAAGCTCCCACTGATGAGGTTCCCAGGAAGAGAATTTGCAAGAGGAAGTATCTAGACTCCCCGCAGGAGTCTATCACATCTGACACAGACTTAGATGAATCAGAAGGGTCCCCAAGGTCCCCCTCTGAAGATATCTCATTTGCAGATATCTTGGTAATCCTAAAGCAAAGGGGTGGCTGGAAGCCCACCAACCCTACTGAAGATGAGTCAGTCATCCTGAAGGCTTCTGAGTCTCAGCCCTCCACCTCTTGGTGTCTCTGCCCTTCAATGAGCTTATGGAGCTGGTCTCATGAAGGGAATGGGAGTGTCCGGACACCATGGAGCCAGTCCCTAGGAGGCCCAATAAATTTATTTCTGCCCCTCATGATAAGACCTTTCTCATTAAGGGAGTGCCTGTTGATGCCATGGTGGTGGCGGCAGCCACCAAAAAGGAGATGTCGGAAACTTCTTCCTCTGTCCATCCTCCTAACAGAGACTCTAGGATTATGGATAGATATGGAAAGTGCATGTTTAGTTCAGCAACTTTTGCCATGTGTTCACTGAACTACCTTACACATTTCACAAGATTGCAAAGAGACCTCCTAAAAGAGCTTGGAGATACTCTACAGGGTACGGTAGCTGAGGGAGCTTCAGACAAGGTTGCATCCCAACTTACTACCCTTAATTCCATAGTGAACTCCTCTATGCATCTGATTTCATATGCAGCTGATGGAATGAGTAGGGCAGCGGGTACAGGAATTGCTCTTAGGAGACACTCCTGGATGCACTAATGTTCCTTTGTGGAGCCCTTTAAGTCATCCTTTGACAACACCCCTTTTGATGGCTCATCTCTTTTCAGGCCCAAAGTTAAGGAAACTCTGACCAGGTGTGAGCAGAAAGGAAAGGCGCTGTCTGCCGTCAGATTCCATTTTTTCACCCCTACTAGACCCTACCCCAAGGGTCAAAAGGAAGGAAAGATGGGGTTCCATAAAGCCCAAGGAGCCTTTCTGGACACATGTGGTGAACCCCCTCCAGGGGCAGAGGAGGGGGCAATAATGGAAGACGCTGCCCTCATGGCAGAAGGGAGACAGAGACCAGTTCTTTGGTAAGCCCTACCAGTGCACCTGAAAGGAGGCCTGACTGTCCTACTCTGGAGGCAGTCAGGGGTTACTTATCTTTGTATCTAGATGCCTGGCTAAAAATAACAAATGACAACTGGGTACAAAGCATAATTTCCAGAGGATATTTTATTCCCTTCGCCACTCATCCCCCCTTGATAACAAAAATCTCAGTCATTCCACCCAGTTACAGGGAACAAGCAACAGTAGAGGTCCAAAGGTTGCTAGAAAAAAATAGTCATCCAACCAGTCCCAGCAGATGAGATAGGATCCAGAACTTACTCAAGATTCTTTTTAGTTCCAAAAAAGACAGGGGACTGGAGACCTATTTTGGACCTTAGCAGACTAAACAGATCTGTCAAGAAGGAGAAGTTCCAGATGGTCACGCTACAGTCAATACTTTCCTTCTTAGGGAAAGACAACTGGATGTGCTCAATAGATCTCCAGGATGTGTACTACCACATAAAAATGGCCAGACCATCCAGGGATTATCTGCGCTTCCAGCTAGGAGCCAATCACTACCAATTTTGAGCCCTACCCTTTGGTCTCACTACAGCCCCTAGAGTATTTACCAAATGTATGGCAGTGGTCACAGCTCACCTGAGGTGTTTGGGTTTCCAGGGTTTTCCTTACTTAGATGATTGGCTCCTCACTGCCACCACCAGGCATCAGCTTATACAAGCCAGGGACACCACGCTTACTTTTTGCAATCAACTGGGGATTACCATAAAATCAGAAAAATCTACCTTGTCGTCATCACAACATATAATTTTTATCGGAGCAGAACTGGACACCACCACCACCACTTTAAAACTTCCATCTGAAAGTATATCAGTACCTTGTCAGCAAATTCTGAATGTCATATCCAGAGACGTGGTGCCAGCCTCAGAAGTGCTAAAGTTGTTGGGGATGATGGCAACTGCAATAATAGCGATTCCACTGGGTTGTATGCACATGTGGATTATACAATGGCTTCTGTTCACGCAATGGTCTTATCAAGAGCTCCCAATGTCACATCTCATTATTCTAACAAACACATGGAAAAAGGATCTTCGGTGGTGGTTGACCTCTCTCCAAGTAACGATAGGTCATCCTTTCATCCTACCCTCACCATTGGCCACTGTGACCACGGACGCTTCCCTGATTGAGTGGGGGGGCATTTTCAGGGAAGAACAGCCCAAGGCACATGGACCGAACAAGAGAACATCTGCATATCAATGTCCTGGAGATAGGAGCAGTACTCTTGGCATTGCAGTACTTTCAGGACTCTCTAATTCTGGGGACAATTGTGATTCAGATGGACAACATGTCAGTGGTCTGGTACTTGAACAAACAAGGAAGAACCAGGTCCTATCCCCTTTGTCAAGAGGCCCTAAGAGTATGGCAGTGGGCTACATCCACCCAGCACTTTCTGATAGCAATGCACATCCTGGCGAAATCCAACGTGATTGCAGACAAGCTGAGCAGGGCAATTTTGTCTGAGCAGGGCAATTTTGTTGCCTCACGAGTGGTCCCTCAAAAAAGAAATAGTGGAAAGAATATTCTGCAAATGGGGCCAACCTTGCTGCGATCTCTTTGCATCCCCCATGAACACAAAATGCAGAAGCTACTTTGCCCTGATTCCCCCTCTGGGAGATTCCCCAAGGGATGCTCTCCTACACGATTGGCCTCCAGGTCTCCTTTATGCATTCCCACCAATTCCTCTGATACCCAAAGTATTACAGAAAGCCAAAGCCCTGGGAAGGACCATCATTCTAATAGCCCCTCATTGGCCTTGTCAGATTTGGTTCCCCTTCCTTTGACCTCATCTGTTGGAAGAGCCTTGGATTCTGGACCCAGTTCCAGACCTTCTGATGCACTCATCGGAGACTCTTCATGCCTCTCTTCAGTCCCTAAAACTGACAGCTTGGCTGCTCCAATTCCCAACATAGCCAGGTTCCATAACCTCTCAAACGAAATGCAACATATCTTAATATCTTCTCATAAATCCTCTACTAGGAAGTTGTACCTCAGCAAATGGAAGAGATTTTCTATATGGGTTCTCGGAATAACATTGACCCTTACCAAGCCTCTGTTTCCTCTATATTAGAATTTATATTAGAATTATTAGCTATGCTCTTCAACAAAGGAGTGGTGGCAGCTACAATTTTTGTGCAGCTTACTGCCATCTCTAATTTTCATCTTGGTACTGAAGGTTTTAACATAATGTCATACAAGCTATCCAAAGCCTTTCTCAAAGGGACTTTCCATCTTAGACCACCAGTTAAATCCCCTTATACCCCCTGGAACCTAAATTTTATGCTCTCGTGCATTATTCTCTCATCATTGAGCCAGCTTCTTCATGCAATTTGAATTTTTTGTCTTGGAAGACTATCTTTTTAGTAGCCATCACATCTGCTCGAAGAGTCTCAGAACTACAAGCCTTGTCCATAAAACTTCCGTATTTGGCTTTTCATGCTGACAGAGTTTCATTGCATACAAATTCTTCATTCTTACCTAAAGTTTGTAATGAAGCTAACCTTAACCAAACTATAGATTTACCAGTGTTTTTCCCTAAACACACCAACAATTTGGAGTATATGCTGCACAAACTTGATGTTCACAGACAACTCAGATTTTATCTAGATTGAACCAAAGAATTCAGAAGATCTGAACAACTTTTTGTTTCCTTTTCAGATTCTAGAAAAGGTATGCCTGTGGCAAAAACAACTCTATCAAAATGGTTATCTGATTGTATCATTCACTTATTCAGCTGCCAATTTACCTCTAGAACACAAAATTAAGGCTCATTCAACCAGAGCTGTGTCCACATCTTCTGCATTTTCAGCTACGCTACCAATAGACAATATTTGTGCAGCAGCCATTTGGTCAAAGCCTCATACCTTCATCACTCATTACAAAGTAGGTAAGACCTCCAAGGACAGGGCCTCCTTTGATTCTACTGTCCTGAGAAACATACTCCCTTGAGCCACCCGAGAAAGATAGTGCTTGGGACGCTACCCATCTGTAAGAATGAACGGCGAGATAGAGCAACTTCACATAAAGAAGTTATGTACTCACCATAATGTTCCATGTGAGTTGTTCATCTCACCTTCATTCTTACTTCCCACCCTCCTACCCCCTCCAGGTTTTTTTGAGGACCGAGATTCATGTTTTATCATGGTTGCTTTGTCTTTCCTATATTTTTTACCTTAAAAAGTGACAGAATGGCATATGGTATTATTAGAGGCAGCAAACAAGATCTGAAGTAACTCAAGGTGCATCATGGGGGACTTAGCCTTGAGCTGTCTGAAGACCTTGAGTTTTTTAGTTGGCCGACTCGGAGCCGAGGATCGGCTCCGAACCCATCTGTAATGAAGGTGAGATGAACAACTCACATGGAACATTATGGTGAGTACATAACTTCTTTTTTAATCATGCATTTTCCAGATAATGAGTAGCTTACAGCAGTGGCTGTTTGTAATCATTATTAGGTAAAATAACTTAAAGTTGCCTTAATGTCTTTTGCTGTTGGATCTTATTTTTATCAGTAAGATTTTTCAGACTGGATGCATGACAAACCAGTACAACAAAATCTGACTGCAAGGGAATACTTACTAAGATAGATGAGCTTATGACTAAACTATCCAAACCTGACTTCCTGACCATAACTTGTAAGGCATAGTATATAATAGCCAAGCCCCTGTTCTTCCATAAAAAAACAGTGTGGCACAATTAAATTAAACATCTGTGTTTTCATCTAGAATGTACAGTAGTAAGCAAGATCCGCAATATTAGCAAACAGTCCTCTAAAATATTTAAATTGGATAGGTTAAACTTCAGAAACATTGTGACTTTAATTCTACGTTATGCCTGATAAAAATTGAGAAAAGATAACCCAGACTCCTTATGGAGAGAAAAAAGTAATTATTTTGTTTGCTGTTGGTCAGAATGCACCCTCAGATGGATTTGAAATTGTTCATCTTTTGCTAAGTGCCCTGCCCTGATAAACAAGCTTAAATAAAATAAAATAAATATATAAAATGTCAAGCTGCTGTAAATTTTACTAACTCTAAGATCTCTAGCAAATGTCACATGTGGACAGACTGAAATCACTGTCGCTTTACTCTGTGTCATACAGACTGCTCAGAGGCAACCTGTGCCTTTCATACAAGGCAATATCTGACCTGGCCTTAATTGAAATGCTACACATTCACAAGTCAAACGGTACACATGTCACATGCTCAAGGGAGCTTAACCTGATATACGAACTTGCTGGAGGGACAGATTTATCTCAAAGGGGTTATGTCATCTCTGGCACAGACTTCCATTCCATGTTAAGCAGAGCCCCTCATTGACCCTATTTTAGCATCATTTGTATGATTAGGATCATAGGATTATAGGAAGTTACTAGGCTAATGGCCCTAGGGCTCTTACAAGCCTAGGCAAGTTCTACCCATATTTCCATGATCAACACCTATTGCCCCGTCCCAGAGGTTCACAGCTGGAACCCCCGTGGTGAATTTACGGTTACCCATCCAATCATCCAGACTGCATTTGAAGTGGGCCAATAAGGTCCTTTGCTTGATATGAAGTGGAAGTCTGTTCCAAAGGTATAGAAACATCTGGGAGACAAATATGTCCCTCCAGCAGGTTCTATTAATGTCACATACCAGGTTAAGGTCTTTAGAGCAAGTAACCCATGCACCATTTGACTTGCGGATATGCATCATTTCCAATAAAGCAGGGTCAGCGATTTGCCTTATATGGAAGGCAGAGATAGCCTCTGAGTAGTCTGTATGAAACAGAATAAAGTGACAGTGATTTCAGATGATCCACATAGGACACATGCTGAAGAACTTGAATTTTCCTTTTGAGGAATGCTTGTGGTCTCTCCATTTCTGCAGGTGCTTGGAAAGGTACATACCAAAAGGGACATTGTACTCAATTATTGGCCTGATGAGGGAAGAGTACAGGGAGGTTATAACTTTTTTTTTTGGAGGCAATGCCCTTACTTATGAGATGAGCAATATAGAATGCCCTTCTTATCACTCTGGAGACATGGTGGTCAAAGGTATGTTTGCTGTCAAGCTGTGTGATAAGATGTCTCACCACTGATTGCATACATATGGTGCTGCTATTGATGTGGTAATTAGCAAGAACATCGCTCTTACTGAAAGGGATGATAATACATTTTTTGCATTGAGTTTAAGGTCATGACTTTGGCACCCATCATTTGTTTGAGACCTTCTTGTAGGATGTTGACTTAATTTGGAGATTCTGTGACTGCTCTCAGTTTGCAGTCATCAGCAAACTTTGTCAGCCACATACCTTTAGTGTTTGTTTGTACTTCAGAGAAATAGATACCAAACAGTAGAGGACCCAGGGCTGATCCCTGTGGAACACCACTGGTTACAGGTCTGCTGTTGGGGAGTGGGATTCCACTATTTTGATTATATGGGTTCTATCAGTGAGCCAGTTAGTGACCCATGTAATGATATAAGGGTTGATACCTAGTTGGGTGAGTTTGTCAATGATGCCTGAGTGGGGGATAGTGTCAAAAGTCTTGGTTAAGTGTAGATAGGCTGTATGCACAGATTTCCCCTCGTCTAGGGCCTTGGTGAGTGTCTCAAAGAAGTCCACCTGGTTTAACAGGCATGATATCCCTTTGACAAATCCAAACTGAGTAGGGTCAATTGTTTGGAGATTACCTATATCTTTGCTGATAAGGTCCATGATGATTTGCTCCATGGCCTTGCAGATAAGGCTAGTCAGGCTAATAGGTCTATAGTTCCCAGAGTCAGTGGAAGCACCACTTTTGTGCAAGGGAATAACGATGGCCATTTTCCATTCAGCTGGGGCGAAGCCGGTGCTTAAACTATGATTGAAAATAGTATCCAACAGTGTTGCTAATTCTTGTTGGAGCCCATGTAGGATGCAGCCTGGGATGTTATCAGGTCCCATAAATGCTGTGTTTTTGGCCTTAGAGAGGGTGTTTGCGACCTGCTCTTTAGAGATACAAGGTAGGGGACAGGTGGTAGGATGCCATGGGGTACATGTGTCTGGTACAGGGGAGTGAAGTTTTCACAGAACCTGTCAGCCAACAGGTTATCTATGTCCACAGGCTCAGTATATGTGGTATCATTAGATACCAATTTGGCACTATTTTGGGCCTTTCCTTTTAGGTTAAGGATGTAACTAAAGATTGGATGGGAAATTGTAAATTCACCCCTGGGGTTCCACCTGTGTCCCTCTTAAATATGGATAATAGGTGCTGATTTAGTGTCTACCCATAAACACTCTTGGGAACAAGGGTTAATTTGGCTAGGCTTGTAAGGGTCCTAGGGCTATTAACCTAGTAACCTCTTATGATTCTGTGATCCTATGATAATCCTGTAAGAAACCTGCTTGACAGAACTACCAAGGCTTTCCACCTATTCTGATAGCTTATGATTATAGCTGTCTTTGTATCAAAATAGTTGTCAGTCTGAGTCTATTGCCAGGCAATACATAAATAAAACCTGTGTGTTTGTGTGTGTATTAATTACCTCTCCATTGCTGACATGGGGACACCTACTCCTCCATGTCACAGCTTCAGTCATAGAAGTAAGTACTGTTCTGAGTAATTCAAAATGGTGATTATTATCACAGAATACTATGACATTAAATTTAGTGCCGAATCTGATACAAAAAGTGTCACAGCTCTGATCAGATAAGTGCTAAAGTGCTAAATATTGCTTTATGGAGTTAGTGTTAAAATACTTACAGTTACACACATATATCTTATTATCTAGTCATTTCTGAAATTGAGGAAATTGTGAAATATTCCTTTATAAATAAACAAGCTGTTGGACTGTTTTTCTGTAAAGATTATCAATAAACAACCAAATACATTCGTTACAATTTAGAAATATATATATATATATATATATATATATATATATATATATATATATATATATATATATATATATTTAAAAATGAATAAAAGCGCAGACCCAGGTGATTGTTTACAGATTCAATAATGAACTGCACTGTGGGTATTTTATGACAATAATGGCACTTCCAGGAGTGGAGACATTCTGTTCTGTAGCATCAAGCCTCATATCACTCCTAAGTGGTATATTATTTAATTTTAGAAAAAGGGCTTAGAAAATAAGAAGTACTGATTGCATACCCTACATTCCAAAGAAGGGAATTAATGTGGAGGGAGGGCCAGGAGAAACACAAGTGAGCCGATTTGTGGATTAAAACCATATACCATGACTAAAAACTTTAAAAACTTTTCTTCCATGCACCATATATTTTTACTGTCACTAATACTTCAGAAAAGCAAAAATGGAACAGTAAATTGCAAGCAGAAGGCAAACAAAAGGTAACCTTTTACTTTTTACTTGTTTTTTGCTTACACATTTGCACACTGCCCCCCCCCCCCCAAAAAAAACAGCCTTAGCAAAAGAGAGTACAGCAGCAGTTACCACGAGTTGTACCAGCTGATGTGAAATAGATAAGCACATGGACTTCAACCAAGATAATGTAGTCTATTTTATTTGTGGTTGAAATTCATCTACTTGTCTGTTTCACGGTAGCTGGAGCAGATTCAAATCATCAGGGAGTAACAAACACTATAAACAGATTTCAGAAAGATAGTCCTGCAGAGCCATGAAGTGCCTACTGCAGGTAGATCAGTTTACTCAATTGCAGAAAAAGCTGTTCGGAGACAGTTTTACAAATAGTGAAGCAGAGCACATTATCTGGTAATTAACATATCTCCAGATTGCTCCCTTTTACTGCTTATTGGAAAATAACTTTGCAGTGGCCCATGCATCACATTGGCACAGGCATGCCCTCACACATACTGTCATGTACAAATTCAGACAAACACACACACACACACACACACACACACACACACACACACACACACACACACACACACACACACACACACACACACACACACACACATCCTAGTCTATTCATACCCTTCACACATATACACACACTGCCACACATGCAGAGACACCCCACCCCTACCTCTCCACTGAACATTGCTAAATTACCTTCCACACAGCCTGTCCCACTGAATGCAAGAGGTAACCACAGCATTTTGGTAGAGTTAAGTTTAGCCTGTTGTGTTAATTTACACAGCAAAGGGATTCTCTCAATCACTCAGCTGCATAAATTGTTGTCTATCGGCATTTCTGGGGGAGATGATATGACTAGGTAGTATTAGCTACTTTCCTCCAGACTGCCTCATTATCTTGTAACATGGACACTTTGACTGCCCACTGTGGTAATTCTTCCAGTCATGGACAATCACTACAGTGTGACAGTCTCTGAATGGGAAAGAGTTACCCTGAAAGGTTGGCCGCTCGTGGTAACTATTCCTAAATTCTAGTGTGTGTGTGTGCATGAGTGTCCAAACCATCAGAGAAAGAAGATACCAATATATAAAACCTTTTGAGTGTGTGTGTATGTGTCTGTGTGTGTGTGTGTGTGCGTGTGCGTGCGTGTGTGTGTGTGTGTGTGTCTCTCTCTCTACATGTCTGTGTCTTTCTGTGTATGTGTGTGTGTGTAACTGTTTTTCTGCCCTGTGTATATGTGTGTGTCTCTGAATTTCTCTATATATCTGTATGTGCCATACCTCTTAACCTGCAGATATTGAAAATGTGGACAAGGGGTCTTGAAAAGTAGGTATAGCTAGGCATGAAATTTGCATATTGAAAGCATGACTTATCCCACCTCCTAAAGGACTGTGGGATGCCACCACTTAGAAAAAGAAGTTTATAAAACAGAAATGATACAATGACAGTAACTATAAGGTATTCATACCTAGAAATGATTGATTTCAATGTATTTATTTCTGAAGGAATTGTGTTCATGGATTCATTGAAATGTTTTAAAGCCTTTTTCACACCTAGAGGCCAGATTTTTTTTCAGCAATAGTATATTTTATTGTGTCCGTATTATAACATGACAATGTTACAAAGAAACAGAAAAACTGCAAATAGACAATAATATAAAATAGGTGGCCTAGGTGGTGCAGCGGTTAGCATTGTCACCTCACAGCAAGAGGTTCTCTAGTTCGATTCTCAGCTGAAGAACCTTCTGTGTGGAGTCTGCATGTCCTACCCATGGTTAAGTGATGTTTAAAGACATGCAGGTAGGTGCATGCATGATTAGATGTGCCTTCTTTGAAGGTTGGGCGTCAGACTGGCACCTCAGCACCATAAAAATCTACTGCCAATCATTAGCAGACCAGAGTTCTGCTGTGGCAACCCCTAACTGAGAAAAGCCAAAAAATATTAGTTTAGGTGGCCAGTTAGGCACAACCACTGACAACAATTTGTTTTTCTGTGAATATGCAAAATTGTTATTTAAAAGTTTTTACATACAAGACATTATAGTAGTAAGCTACAGATATTCTGTTTTTTGCAGGTTACTTTGATTTCACTTCTACCTTGTCGATAAGGCAATTATTGTCTCATATTGTTGTATTTGAACTTCTGTACATGGATTGCAACACCAAAAACAAAATATCAGCATTAGTGTGGCACAAATATTTTTATTTTTTAAAGAAAGTAGAGTACTGATACACAAGGACCTCTTTCAGATTCATCTTGAAGCACTGTCTGGTTAAGTGACTTGCTCATTCATACAGCTAGCAAATGGTAGCTTAGGGAATCAAACCTTGAACTACATTAATCACCTCGTTTACAGCTCATAGGCTTAATACTCTGTGCTAATTAACAGATATTAAGGAACTAAGGTAGCAGCTTGTTAAAAGTTTATAGCCTTAATCCTCTGCATTAACTACAAAATTATAAGAATCTACAGAAGCAGCTAGTTAACAGCTCGTAGATTTAGTCTTGTCCTCCAGCTGCCAGATATTAACCTTTCAAGAATATGAAATAAATGTTCAGTTAGAGACAGAGCAAGTTAGTCTTTGGCACCTGGTTTCCTATGTACATAATAGGGTAACGACTACAAGGGCCCTTACAAGTCTAGCCAAGCTTCCTCAAAAATGTTCTTGATGCGTATATCATAAGTAGAAAATATAAACGTGAGGCTCTGACAGTCAAGCTTCTTGAAGGCATGTAGTGTGACAGTTGAGTCTATGAATCAAAGAATCAGTACTCAGCATCATAAATGGTGCATCAACTGTTAACTGAAGCCTGTCCTGAAATGGTACCATATATTGCACAGCAATCTTTTAGGTCAAGAAATATTACTAAAGACACACCATATTATGGTATCACTTAAATTTCGTATTACATGAAGGAGAGCTGAGACACTTACAAGTAGAAGAGTAACATTTTACTACTATGCAAGAAGGTTAGTATTAATAATTTATTGTTTAGATCTGCTGGTGTTACAGTAAAGTGAAGGACGACAACAAACCTAACATGATTAAAGAAAGATAAAGTGTACTAGATGTAATATTTACAAACATGCCTCAAAGATGCACCAAACCTAAAGAAATGGCAAATATTGCTAGTGACAACTATCCAGTCAAAAAATCATTACTGCTTTACTGGAAGAGATTCTTGCCTCCCTCGGAGAGGGTGCATCATGACCAAGAGTAATGATTGCTGAATGATACCAGCCGAAGAGTTTACTAAAAAATAACACGATGTACTAGGAGTATACCTGTGGTTTTATTTAAATTATTTCCTGAAGGCATACCTTTCAACTGTCCAGATTTACGCATAATGTCCAGATTTTTGCCTGTTATTTTTAGTCCGTTTTTTATAAAAATTCTGATTTTCTGGCAAATCATTGTGGATTGAAGTTACTAAATAATGACATACATTCAAGTTTCAGGCTTTATATCTTTCAAAATGCATGCTAACACAAAATCTTTTATTCTAACTACTTTCTAAGTTTATAAGAGCAATATTTAAAATTTGTCCCTGATTCTGGGCCTTTGGCCCCCATTATTTTTAGCTTTGTCCAGATTTCTTGCATTCAGAGGGTAAGAGGTATGCCTAAAGGTTGGCAGGGATTACTTGGAGTCTTTTTTAGATATAAAACCACAATTAGAAGACTTTGTTTTTGTTTAGGAGTCTTTTTCTGCTATAGAACTAAGCTTGTTTCTGTATGTATACCAAGAAAATTTACTTAGTGTGTTCCTTGTCGGAGATGATTAATTTTTTATGGCTGCACAGGTAAAGAAGTGTCATCTAGTCCAGGACATTCAGGTTAGTGTTTCATTTCTTATAAAAATCACAGAGTATAATCTATGCCTGTGTATGGCTATGCTTTGTGGTGCATGGTCTACTGTTACTGTTCCTCAGACATTCTCATTTATCTTCACATATATTTTTTACAGTACAGTTAATTCTATTACTATTTATAAAAGGTATGCCTGACTATTCACTCAGACCTGTTCAGTGATTTCAAATGGAATTTGGCACTCTTGATAGTGAACAGGCCCATAATGAAGTTAAATTTTGCAATTTGCATGCTATGCCCTCCACCTTTCTTTCCAGATGATTTTATTTTATTGTAATCGTTACAGTTAATCAAGTAAAGTGCGTGCACATGCAAAGCCTCTTACTACCGGCTAATATTATACACATATGTATTCTGTGCCTATATACATATTTTCATTTATTTCATTTTTATTTATTTATTTTTTATAAATTTCCTTTGAAGTTAAGCATTGGCATCAATGTACTTAAACATAAGGTCGTGAAATGCAGCATTTCATATTTTAAGTACCTAAAATGTCTAGCTTGAGTAATAGTAGGCCAAGGTGTAATGTATCAGACACAAAGTCTCCTAAAGATGGGGTAGAAGGTGCATTTGCCATAGAATAAAAATGTATAAATATTCCTTATACAAAATCTCCAAATCTATGTGAAAATACAGTTGGGTAAAGCAAACTTGTCAATAATAGCAGTTCCATGTTTAATAACCATATATGGTAGATGGGTTTGGTTATGGTAATGTCACACTCCAGAAGGTGTGGCTCCTCCTACCATTTGAACCACAGCCATGTAGTTACATTTATTACTTTGGAACTGACATTTGGAATGATGGTAGCACCTGTGAAGGCACAAGACCAAGCTCCGAGCTGCACTGTTAAGGAGACAAAAATATAGTCTCCCTCTTGCAAACCTACCTGGACAAAATTGAAAGAGTGCTACTTACCACTGAATGAAAAAAAAAAAAGGTTGATCTCTGGTAACAGATTGGTGAATACCTGTCTCAGTGCTGGCACAGGTGCAATGACTTGCAGAGGTGCAAGCCTGAGCAGCTGACTGAATGGGTAGATCAGGTTAGGGTGACAAGCCCAGAGTTTTACAGTATTTCAACATTTTATTTTGCATATTACCTAAAACAGGTTGCAAAAATACTAGTTAAATATTGTATAAATGCAGCTAAATGCAAGCAGAAATGTTTGTGTAAATGAAAACATATATTATATGTAAGCAAGAAGGTGTAGGTAAACATAAACAGAAATGCATCTGTATACAAGTGTCCAGATATGCTTGTGTGTATAAATACAAATGTGTATGCATGAATGAAAAGCTATATGCAAGTACATATATATAATATATATATATATATATATATATATATATATATATATATGTGTGTGTGTGTGTGTGTGTGTGTGCGTGTGTATAAATGTAAAGAAGTATATATCTATACATGTTTATATAACTGTATATTTTAATATGAACATATTTGCGTTGCCACATAATTTCATATACTGTAGTTGTTTGCTTATTAATTATTTGTAGCACAGACATATTTTAAAATGCTTTGTTTTGTGTAAGCCATGTCTTAATATAATTATTGTATAAGAAAGTCATTTTTTTTCAAAGTTAGTAACTACACATAAAGATGGCTGGACTCATTTAGACACCACACGGTAAGCAGAGAGGAAATGGGGATGGTGGTTAAAATTGCTACTGAATGACCAGCACAGAGGTTAGTAAGAAATGTATTGTTCAGTTTCTTGCATTAATAATTTGAAAATGTGTTGCTTACAGCAACTTTACATGATATTACTTAAAAATGAACTTAAGGTATGCAAGGCATAGTGCAAAGCAGAAATATCAATGGAAATACATACAAAGGTTGAAGAAAGTACCCATCTCCCAAACACATAAGCTGTACACAACAGCAAAATGTAAACAGTTTGATGGAAGTCATGACATCCTTCTGCTTTAACTTGCAGTAAATAAGAAATGTTTCTTAATACAAATAGATTCAGTACAAGTACATTATGAAATTCTGTGCTTTTTTGATTAATAACTGTAAGAATGTAAGGAAGTTATGAATTCAGATTCATTACAAATAAATACCGAAATTCCATGCTTTAATGATTAAAAGTGTAAACATTTAAACACTCAGCTTTTATGATTAATAAATGTTAGCATGTAAGAGTGATCTAAACACATACAGCTATGATAGGTGAGCAGTTATGTCTTCTGTATGCAGCTGAAGAGGGGAGTGTTTAAAATTCCTCCCAGGAACAAAGATGCTTAAACCAACTTGTTGCGTGTGAATATGCAAACATGATTTTGAAATAAAAAGTATCATTCACCAAAGCAATGTGTCAGATAAGAACTGATTTTTTTCTAATTTTGTAAGTACAAATCCAGAAGTAATTCTGTTACAAATATAATAGATGGAGTAATGTGCTTCTAATAGACAACTGCACCACAGTCCATATCAGGAATATATTTCAAATGTGTTACCATTTCAAATGTTACACCATCTTATCTTATTAGCAGTAGACTGCAAATGCTAAAATCATCACTGTTTCATATAGTTTATTGTATCCTCCTATTGACTGTTCACAGCTTTTCAGTACCATTTTGCAAGAATATTTTTTTCTGGATAAAGATTTAATAAAAATAAGTAAGTACTATTAATAAAATATTTACAATGTCTTAATACATTATGAGTTAATTTATTGTCTCCATTTCTTGTCTCCCTACCTTCCCTATTGCTTTTTCTTATTTTAATTATGCATTACCTTTTTCCCCTTTTTTCCTTTCACTCCAATTTAGGCTTATTTTTCCAGAGGTCCAGAAATCTAAGGAGCAACCCCATAATTTTCCTCCTAGGTAAGTGAATGCTCATCCTCTGACCATCAATGGACATCCTGACAGAGTTGGGGTGGTGGCACTGGTCCTGTAGGAACCCTGGCATGTTGCAGCCTGGTAAGCCACACAAACCATGAACTTTGGAACTTGGCTGATGGTATGGTGGACCAGGTAGTGGAGAGACAGCTTTAGCCAGTACAGGATGCTCTACAGAGGATAGAAGGTTTGTAGTCTCATTGGCTTTGACCACTGAGCCACCACTGTCCTCCACTACCTCAACAATGAGGTCCTCCTCTGTAGCACCATCAGGCAACGGAAATGTTGGAGGGCCTGTGGACTGGGGTGTTTTAAGAGGAACTCCTGTTCAACTCCCTCCTTTTCTAAGCCTCTATCTTATTCTCTCTACACTCCCTAAACTACATAAGTTCATAAGTTCATAGGTAGGCACTCGGCTATCTGCCCAAGGGAATTTATAAGCCTAGCCAGAGTGTGTCAGCTTTTGCCGCCCCATTGATTAATTAACTGAGCCTCTGTCAAGAAGAGCCAATGAAGTGATCCCATGGGTGTATTTTCTGTTACCCATCCACTCGTCAAGGTTTCTCTTGAAGAGTCTTAGTGAGGGGCTCTGCCTAATGTAGTCAGGAATTTTGCTCCAAAGCATGGGGAGTCTCTGTGACAGGAATCTATCCCTCCAGCATGTTCTATTTATTGTTGTGGTGAGGTTTCGCTCACTAGAGTGAGTGGCTCACAGTGACTTGGATTTCTTTAGGTGGAGCATGTCCATCAATTCTGAGTTGGACATGGCTTTGTAAGTCAGGCAGAGATCACCTCTGAGTAAATGATATGCCACTGAGTACAGACAGAGTTTTTTCAGTCGGACTGCATAGGACATATGTTTGAGACCAGTAATCCTCTTGGTGAGGTACTTTTGTAGTCTTTTCAGCTGTTGGAAGTGTCTTGTGAGGTACATCCCAAATGTGGCATTGTACTCTATGATGGGTCTGATGAGTGACGAGTTGAGGGGCACTATAACCTCTTTATTTCTAGATGCAAACCATTTAGTAATTAGATGGACTACATAGAAGGATTTTCTAACTACTTTGGCAATATGATTGTCAAAGGAGAGATTACTATCTACCTGGGTCCCCAGATCTCTTATTACCTCTTCTGTATTAAGGAGGCTGCCACCTATGTGGTAATTCATGGGTGTTTTGTTTTTCTCAAACAGGATGACTATGCATTTTTTGGCATTTAGCTTGAGACCATGACTTTGACACCAGGTGTCCGTCTCAGTAAGGCCCTTTTGGAGAATGTCCATGTCAGCTGGAGAGTCAATTATGGCTCCCAGTTTGCAGTCATTGGTGAACCTGGTTAGCCATAGTCCTCCTGTGTTTGTTTGTACTTCTGAGAAGTATATGCCGAACAGTTGGGGGCCCAGGACCAAGCATTGTGGGACACCACTTGTGACTGGTTTAGAGTCGGACCTGGAGTCTGCTATTCTTACTGTGTGAGTTCTGTCTGTAAGCCAGTTGGCAACCCATCTCGTGATGTAGGGGTTTATGTTCAGACTGGTGAGTTTTTCTATAATTCCTGAGTGGAGAATGGTATCAAAAGCCTTGGCGAGGTCAAGGTAGGCTGTGTGAACCACCTTCCCCTCATCTATAGCCTTGGTGACTGTCTCGAAGAAGTCAACCAGGTTTATTAGGCATGATCTGCCCTTAACAAAGCCGAACTGGGTCAGGTCAAGTGTTTGGAGGTTCCCAATGTCTTTGTTAATGAGTTCCATGATGATGCACTCCATAGCCTTGCAGACCAGGCTAGTCAGGCTTATGAGGCGATAGTTACCAGGATCAGTTGTGGCCCTTCCTTTGTGGAGCCTAATAACCGTTGCTGTGCACCATTCTATGGGCAAGTAGCCTGTGGAGAGGCTGAGGTTGAACAGTGTGTTTAGGTGGGGGGGGTTAGTTTGTTCTGTAGTTCATGCAAGACGCAGCCTGGGACACCATCTGGCCCCATTGACGCTGTGCTTTTGGCTTTTGAAAGGGCTGTTTTCACCTGTGCGTCTGTGATTTCTGAGACACTTCACTTTTCTGGTATTGTTGTAGGCCCTTTTGGGGGTGAGAGGCGGGTGAAGTTTGCACTGAATCTATCTGCCAGGATGTTGGAAATATCAGTAGGTTCAGTATATTTTGTGCTATTTTGCATTAGCTCAGAGCATATCTGTGAGTTGCCACTTAGATTCTTGACATAGCTAAAGAAGGCTTTGTGGTTATCTTTTGAATCCTTGGCTATTTTTCTTTCAAAGTTAGCCTTGGATGATTTTATGAGGGACCTTAATTTCTTACTGATACTGATCCTCCTACCTAAACTTTCCTATAAACTCACATCCTTAAGAAAATTCTTGATATATTTCTTCTGTGTGTCCCTCTTTGTTATGTCACTCATTTTCCATCTTTCCTATCTTCCCCTTTCCAGTCTTTTAAAGAAAAATATAGGGTACCACTACAGAAAATATATAACCCCCCTTTATATTTTTGAAAGTTAATATAAATAGTAGTGTTATGCATGATGGGTGTGGGTTTGGTCTTTAGCTCATAGACATAAAGTACAGGGTTTGAGTCTGACCTTGGGTCATTGGCTAAATTTAAAATGGCCTCCAGGACAGCTAGCCTAATATCAACCTATGAACTTGTCTTAATTATGTGTCAATACTTCTAACATGCTTTTAAATAATATTGGAATACTTCCAAAATTATACAAACACTTATGTTCTCACATAGTACTTCACACATATTCAAAGCTTAATTTAACTAACTTTACACATTTAATGAAAGTGGGAATTTTTTTTCAGAAGCTTTTGCATTGATGTAGTCATCATAAATAACCTGTGATTAGTGTATCTGCCTATAGGCATAGTGGAACTCTTTGAGAATAACTGCAAAGAAGGTGTGAACCTCTGGACTATGAATACCACCCAATCTCTTGTTTTATTTGGCCAATGGCTGATCATCGTTTTATTACTTTCATAAATGAGTTGAAAGACAGCACTGATTTTCTTGCATTTACAAATGGACAACTGACTGTTCCTTGCATGTAAGTGTTGAGATCACCATCAGCAGATCACAAACTTGAAATTTAACATTTTCTGAAAGGCTACTTTAGTTGATAATTATTTGCATGCTACTACTTGGCATCCACAATATGTTTTTTGAAATATTACGAAAAGTTAGTTTATTACAGCATCTTGTTTAACTATAAACAATGAAGTATTTTTAAAAGAAATTAAAAAGACTATTGGTATGTTTGTCAAGAAAGGATGCAATAAAGAAACTGTACTTAACATTTGAATGAAATCAAAGGGACATCTTGTACTTTCTGTTGTTAGACCAACAAATTGATATAGAAGTGAACAACTAATTTTAGTTTTACTAGGTATAAACAATGCCAAAACCATAGTTAGGTAATTTGGTGTTCTGGGTAGATCCAAAAAGGCACTCATTTTAAATCAAAGTTGTAAAGCAAAATCATAATAGTCTTCCAAAGTTAGACAAAAAAAGGATCCATGCTCTGTACAGCAGTTTGTCAGTTGCTGATAGGATGTAAGTGCCATATTGGTGCTACAGTTTTCATTTAAGAAGCTGAAGAGGATATTTCAGCTTCTTAAATAAATTGATTTACTGTGCTACTATGTTAATAACTCAAGCATTATAATCGCTATGCTATAGTTACTTAACTCACTAAGCAATAAAATATGTTATTTTAACAAATCATTTTATCATTAGTAGCTTCTTAAATAAATGTAAATGCTGGTACTGCACTCACACTCCATCTGCACCTGCCTATTGTACCCCTAACAACTTGTCTCAAGGCAGGTGCCCCCATTGCCTCATACTACTTAATGCTCTGAATAATTATTTTCCTTTAGTTACACTAATGGACAGTTTTGCTGTAAAAAATATATTGACCCTAAACTGGAAAATTGTACTGGGTAATGGCAACTTGTATAGAGTTCCCGCAATATAGAAGAAAAGCACTTCCGTTTCTCCCTGAGCTTTTCGACTTACCATTTCGAAATAGCAATTTTCTCTCCACACTGAAATGTATTAACACAATGAAACTTCACAGTACATCATATTTTAACTAGAATAAAATAAAAAACACAAACTGCAACCTTCAACCAGTTTGTAAGAACTTTATTAAAACAATTTAAGCACTTTCATCCAAAAATATTATCGGACTTCATCAGAGATAAAAAGGCCACATTCATACCTCTCAACTGTACAGGTTTTCGTAGCATGTCCAGATTTTTGCATCATATTTTTGGTCTGTTTCTCATAAAACTGTATTTTTCTGACAAGTCATAGGCAAATCATTGAGAGCTGAAGTCAGAGAATAATGACAGACATTTGAGTTTCAGACGTCACACCCTTCAGAAAATTCATGCTAATGCAAAACCTGTTATTCTATCAACAAGTCTGTAAGAGCAACATTTAAAAAGTATCCCTGTTTTCGGGCCTTTGCCCCCCCATTATTTATGGCTTTGTCCAGATTTCTTGCTGTAAGATGTTGAGGGGTATGACCTCATTATCTCACCATATTTAAATACTAAAGAATGCAATTCTTAACCAAACAGGTCAATCAATAATTCAATCTAAAAACTTTAAACATTTAAAGCAGGGGTGATATTATATATTTTAATTGATTTTCTAGGATGTATTTATCTAATGAATGGCTTTATACAATATTTTTAAAATGACTTATTTACTTATTGCTTCTTAAGTTTCAGCAAAAATGTTACTTTAAATGGTATGACCTCATTATCTCACCATATTTAAATACTAAAGAATGCAATTCTTAACCAAACAGGTCAATCAATAATTCAATCTAAAAACTTTAAACATTTAAAGCAGGGGTGATATTATATATTTTAATTGATTTTCTAGGATGTATTTATCTAATGAATGGCTTTATACAATATTTTTAAAATGACTTATTTACTTATTGCTTCTTAAGTTTCAGCAAAAATGTTACTTTAAATGTTTAAAGTTTTTAGTTTGAATTCTTACAAACTGCTTTAGGGTTGCCTTGGATATGGCAGAACGCTCAAAGGTAAATTGTGTAGAGTTACCAATATGGCTCATATTGCTACTGATAAGAAGGGGGAAACCTTAAACAACTTCTCAAGATTAAGGAGCGCAAAATACAGTATCATGCCACTGAGAAGCATATTTTTTCGGGTCTATATTACATTGTTGAATTCACAGTAGTTCGAACGATATAATATCAAACCATGAAGTTCGAAACCCAAGGACCACATACACTTTAAACTTAAACTTATCCCCCCAATGTGGGGGACTGTGCCCCCCACACCTCGCTACTTAAATATACCAACTCCGAGATCGCACCACAGTGGAGGAAAGAGCAAAGCCATGAAAACGGCCCACCAATTTTTTCTCTGGGAAAACAATCGGTGTGCCATGGCTTCGCTATTTTCGGATTTAGAACATTTGGGTTTGATATTACAACATTCGGACTCCTGTGAGTTCAACGTTATAATATAGACCCTATTTTTTCATGTGTTCTGTGTTCTTCATGAAGATGTATTATCTGGTGTCCTGTTGTATTGCTAAACCACATGGACAAGCTGATTAGTGTTAATGGTCACTTTAACTGTAATTCTTTGATATTATTTGATTGGCTTCATACTCATCTTTTGATAGTTTTTATGTTGGAAGAGTAGCTGGAAACTGTCAAGTAGAATATATTAGCATGTGTATTCAGTAAATAACTAAATAAAAACAATGCTTTTTACAAGCAGAGTCTTCTTCTTTCGGCTTTTCCCAGTTAGGGGTCGTCACAGCAGAACTCTGGTCTGCTAATGATTGGCTATGAATTTTTACAGTGTCAAGTTGCCAGCCCAGTGCCCTACTTTCAAGGAAGACACACCCACCTACCTGCATGTCTTTAAATTCACTCGACCATGGTGAGGACATGCAGACTCCACACAGAAGGCACTCCAGCCGAGAATCAAACTGGAGAACCTATTGCTGTGAGGTGACAAAGCTAACCGCTGCACCACCACAGGTCTTTATGCAAGCAGAACATGTTTTGTCAAATTTGTAAGAACTGTATTTTCTGGTTGCATCTATATGCAGTAAGGAACAAAATAAAACAATACATTGTACATGTACAGTATGCTTTACCAAATGTTTTAAGACATTTCTTTTCTTTTCTTTTTGGGTTGCTAGATCAGGTTAAGCAAGATCCAGGAAAGGGAAACATTTCATGACTTTTAGAGGCAACTTAGGCTGATAAACCTACTGTTCTCTGTGAAGCCCTTAATCTAAATATTGTATCTGATTGTATTCTGAGATCTTGACATTTCACCAGCCTTCTCAGTATCTCCTATTTGTAATCTGTCCATTAGAGTTATTGATTTCTGCCATTGATATTGTTATAGTTTTATATTTATGTTTCATGCTTGCCAGTCTTTAAGCAATAGTCCTTTAAGTGATAATTTAAACATTTTGTCATGTAATAATCATTAGTATTTATATTGACCAGTGAGTCAATCAGAATGGTTTAATTTGATGGAGCCTGTATTATTTTAGATGAATGCACTAAATTATTGATTTTTTTCTTTCTTATTTTAAGTGTTTTTTTTGTTTTCATTTTGTCTTTATGCCTTATTGTAAATGAAGTACAGTGCATGTGAGGTTCTGTCTTGTGTGTGTGTGTGTGTGTGTGTGTGTGTTTTCCATGCTACACTGATTGAGAATGTGGGCAAAATTTAGTTGTTATGCCATGTTACATTTTATTCCTGCTTTGCACTCTACAAGAGAATCTAATGACTTCCTCAAAAGAGAGAGAGAGAGAGAGAGAGAGAGACTGACCTGATTTTTGTGGGAGTGAACTATCACATTTTGCTTTATCAAAATGGAGAAGTATATAAGTGATTATTTAAGACAGCACAAACTTGCGATTACCAGCAAATATTTTGTCAGTCTTTAAAAAGTGGTACACTTGCTAGCATCTGTGCTGGTATATCAAAAAGCACCCCACCACTAAAGAAACTCAGCAAGGATAATGACAGTGAGGCATATCACTTTGATTTCATTAAGTATGCTATTCAAGAGAATTGGGCTAAGATTTAGTTTTCCTAGTTAACAGGGGAGGTACTGAAAGATGATATGGAAATGGGAAGTACAGATTTATTGGACTATAACAAACTGAAAAAAGAAATGGTTTGCCTTCCAGAACACAAGCTATAACATTTCCTAATTAGACATCTAACACCAATAAAACGGTAAGATGTTAACTGTCTGATTTAGAACATACTTTAAATTTATGCCTAGAACCAGACGTAAACAGCAAAAACAAAATGATAGAAAATTTAACTGTGGGCAAACTCTAAAGAGAATTCTAAAGTCATTTACATAAGTGGTCTTTTCAGCCTGTACCTGAGAGTACAGACAAGTTGGTTGCATTAATTGAAATATTGCTAGCTAATGGAGCCTTATTTTAAACTGCACAAATTAAATCTGTAACTCAAAATGTGTAAATACATCCAAACATCCAGAAGTGTTATCATCTGAAACAGTATGTTTCATACATAGGAAGAAGAGGGACATTAAAATATTTAAGCAGTAATGGTGTATTTAACAATGTAATTTTTAATCAAGCTGCTATAAATGAAAGTGTAAATGTGCCATGTAAAAATGTGATTTGTAGGTTCATAGGTTTAGGTTCATATGTTGGTACTAGGCTATCGGCCCTAAGGCCTATGCAAGCCTAGCTATAACAATTCCCTGGAAATTTTTTTCCCACAATATTTACTTCTCTGGGCCCATGTCTAGCAGGGCGACTGACATGATCCCCTGGGTAAATTTCCTATCTCCCATCCAATCATCAAGGTTCCTTTTGAAGAGGGCCAATGAGGTGCTCTGCTTGACATGTATGGGCAGTCTATTCCAGAGTATGGGGAGTCTCTGGGTCAGGAACCTATCCCTCCAGCATGTTTTGTTCATTGTGATGATAAGGTTTAGATCCCTGGAGCGTGTGGCTCTGAGAGATTGGGATTTCTTTAAGTGGAGCATGTCCAACAGCTCAGGGTTTGACATAGCCTTGTATGTTAAGCAGAGATCGCCTCTGAGTAGGCGATATGCCACAGAGTATAGCTGGAGTTTTTAGGCGGTCAGCATATGGCATCTGCTTTAGGCCTGTGATTCTTTTAGTGAGGTATTTCTGTGGCCTTTCCAGCTGTTGCAGATGTCTTGTGAGGTACATACCAAATGGGGCATTATACTATATAATGGGTCTAATGAGGGATGAGTACAGTGGGACAATGACCTCCTTTTTTCTGGATGAAAAGCCCTTAGTGATGAGGTGTGCCACATAGAAGGATTTCCTGACTGTTGTGGCGATGTGGTTATCGAAAGTGAGACCACTGTCCACTTGTGTCCCTAAGTCTCTCATCACACTTTCGATGTTTAGTGTCTTGCCACCTATGTGGTAGTTCATGGGTACATGTTTTTTTCCAATGGGGATGACTATACATTTCTTGGCATTAAGCTTGAGCCCATGGCTCTGGCACCCGGCATCTGTTTCTCAGTTTTGATACTGAAACTGTACCAATGGAATGTGACAAAATAACTACTATTACACTAGAATAAGCATATTGCCTCTGAACCACTACTAAGTTAGCTAAATGTAGTGTATTAATGAATAGGAAGGGATTACATGATCGTTGCACTTATTACCTAACCTTATGTCTGCGATCATAAAACTTATGAAAGGAAAAGTTAGATATTATATATGTTCATGAAGACAAAGAGTACCCCATAAACTATATAGAACTTTGAACACTGCTGATAAAGTGCTGCATTCTGTGGCTTTAGTTCCTAATTTAGCGCACAATGTTATAATACATGAAGACTTCCCTCAGTTCAAAGCATTGCAGAAATTCTGCGGACAAGGAGCACTGTTAGATACTCTATGGCCTGATTTTTTTATCACAAAGAAAAATGAGGGTAGGCAGCAGCAGACTGCCACACTACTAGGAATGCACACTCCTGAATGCACCTGCCACACTACTAGGAATGCACACTCCTGAATGCACCTGCCACACTACTAGGAATGCACACTCCTGAATGCACCTGCCACACTACTAGGAATGCACACTCCTGAATGCACCTTTCAAAGACTGGAGGAGGGCAAGAGCAGCCTGATGCACTGTTAAAAATACATACCCCTGATAAAGATAAAGGATGGTTATAGAAACTTCTAGAGGAAACTAAAATCTGAATTTCAATACAACGAACAAAAAAAAAATGTGCATTATCAGAGAACTATTGGTAAGCCTCAGCAAAAAAAAAAAACAGCTGTCAAGTTAGTGAGAGAAGTTACCACAGAAACTGATTGGAAGAATCAGTGTGCTACCAGAAAAAAGTTGATAAATTAGTGAAAGAAGTCTTTATAGGAACTGATTGGGCAAATCCATAGCGTATGATAAGAAAACTTGTCAAAAGGTATCAGAGACTAATGTAATGAAGGATCCATCTATTGAGGTAACAAGGCAAAGACTCAAGACCCACGGTGATGAATTCAATAAAAAATAA